>NW_026570970.1:34958843-35148843 GCF_026225935.1 Boleophthalmus pectinirostris | reverse complement strand
AAATTGTTACTTTTGTCTCTTTCAAATAGCTGCTTAATACGTGGACACGATGGACTTACACTCTCTCTCAGTCTCTTTCTATAGTCCACCTGGTAGTCGACTATATTATTATATTATAGTTATTATTACAATGATTACATTATTGCAGCAGTTTAATAACAAGCCAATAATGTAATAATGAACCAATAATGTCATAACTTATGACATTATTGGCATCAGGTTATTACATTATTGGTTCAGACATTTTCTGACATTAGAGGCAGTTATTACGTGATCAGCTGCTACTCACCTCCAAATGGTCGTAGGGACTTTTTTCTCTGGCCAATGGGCAATTGCGGTTTCTACTTTGTTGTCATTTCTGCAACATTTGTGATGCAGTTATAGACTGTATAAAGAAGTGGACTAAGTGAGTGTGACATTTTGTCAGGGAATTTACCCCAACCTCAAATATTAAAGAACACGCCAGGGACACAGTGGTTGGTTTTACTTGCACAAGGAGTAGGAGAGAGCTGCTGTCTCATCCTAACTGAAGCTCTCTTCTCTCCATCGGCCTTTTATTGTAGAGCACACAATTAGCATACAGTAGGTTACTTTGAATACAGTACCTATTGTTCACATGTATCTCATGACTGACAAGCTTCCACTGACACAGCCCCATTATACACAGGTTTCACATTCCAGGTGGTAGAGCCTCTAGCAGTTCCCCAGAGTTCTGTGTTAACCTCATGATGTTTACCATTACTATTTGTTTCTCCCGGTACATTATCTTTAATGAGTCAGCCAATGCATCAGCAAGATCACCTGATACAGCTTGAACACAACAAAACAAGTAAAACAAAAAGCCAATGTTGATAACTTATACTACATCATGATTACCTTTACATGAGAAATGCTTATAACATAAAAATTCTCTAACACATTTCCACAGTGTTCAGTGTCACTCAAATGAAACTCACAGTGTTAGAGGTTTACAGGGGACAATTTGTAACCAGGATCTATATTAGGATTAGGATTTTTTCAACAGACAAAGCAGCGAAAAAAAACAAAACACTGGATCATGTAGAGCACCAAACTGTTTTAACCTTTAGTCCCAGTTGAAGCAGTGAACTGGACTAACAAGTGTGAAAGCACCCCAAGTATACTTCCTAGTTCACACAAACCCTTTGGCACATAGTACTCAGAGGAGGGTCAAGTGGCCAAAAAGTAATGATCCAACAAAATGCTCAAGTAAAAGTAACTTCTCTAACATTTCATTTATAATTTGTTTAACTGGAAAGACACAAAATATTAAATAATGCACAAAATCTGGTATCGATGCAAGAAACACAAATGTTCATATAATTTTAAACATTGTCACATACAGTTTTCATCACTTTAGACTCACAGTGGGAAGAGGAACCACAGTTTAGACTCAAATAAGAGTACTGTTCCACTGTATAAGTAGGAGTAAAAGTATTGCAGTACTATACCCACCTTTGCTAGTATTCACATGGTAGAAAAGGTTTGAAAGGTCTGGGTTAAACGTGTCTGGACCAGTGGACCAGAGCTGACCCAGGATCCTGGAGGATTCAGTCTATATTGTGCATGATTTAGATTGATGGAAAAACGAGCAGACACAGGCAGAGCATGCAAACTCCACCTGAAAACCCCCTCTAGAAATCAAGTGGTTTGGATGTGTTGGTTGTAATTGTCCCTGTTCAGCACTAGGAGGCAGCAGAGCTCTTAGTTTCTTGCACTGGGCTCTGTTCACATTCAAGTCACATTTCCTGGTCCTGATCTGGAAAAAGAATCTTCCATCAAACAAACGTCGCTCAGTTTCCCACAAAATGACAAATCCTGGATGAATCATGAATCCAAAAATCCTAGTAGTCCTACTCTAGTTCTCCCTGTGTGGGTCATGTGGCAGAGGCAGGATCTGGACCAGGATCTGAACTGGATTTCCAGAGATCTCCTAAGAACCTGGTCTATATGCAAGGTGAATGTGTTGTTCTCCCAGCAGAATGGTGAAAGTTACAAGAAGAGAAATGCCAAATCAATGCTCTAACGCTTTATTCATTTAGTGGGACAAAGTAAAGGGTCTCTTATCAGGGCTGTGCTTTGAATAGAATGAAATCAGGATGGAGATTTGGAATGGTCAGTGATCAGATTGTGAAACATTTTCCACCATTTGAACAGCTGCCATTGTTGTGGACCTGTGTGTTCTAAAAGCAAACTGATGTTCATTCAAGATCTGATTCACTTCAACAGAACCATCCAGACTTTGAACAAACCATGTGTCGAAAATCAAACTTTACACAACTGTGAAAGCAAAGAAACGCCTCCACAATTACAAAACTAATATTTGTCCCCCGACTTTGTGCCATCCTGTTTTACCGTATGACCAGTGTTGGGGAGTAACAGATTACATGTACCAGAGTTACGTCATCAGAGTACAAATGATGAGTAACTGTATTCAGTTACAGTTACAGTTTCAGTGAGTGGTCATTGGATTACAGTTACTTTGTTGAAAGAAATGGATTACACGGTGGTATGTTCCTGTTTTCACATTTTGGGCTATATCCCTTTTTTTTTTTTTTTTTTTTTTTTTGTTAATTCTACTCATTGCCGGAAACTAAACCAGGACTAAACCAGGACTAAACCAGGACTAAAACCAGGTCTAAACCAGGTCTAAACCAGGACTAAACCAGGACCTAAACCAGGACTAAAACCAGGTCTAAACCAGGTAAACCAGGTCTAAACCAGGACTAAACCAGGACTAAACCAGGACTAAACCAGGTAAACCAGGTCTAAACCAGGACTAAACCAGGACTAAAACCAGGTCTAAACCAGGACTAAACCAGGTAAACCAGGAAACCAGGTCTAAACCAGGTCTAAACCAGGTCTAAACCAGGACTAAACCAGATCTAAACCAGGACTAAACCAGGTAAACCAGGTCTAAACCAGGACTAAACCAGGTCTAAACCAGACTAACCAGGACTAAAACCAGGTCTAAACCAGGTCTAAACCAGGTCTAAACCAGGACTAAACCAGTCTAAACCAGGACTAAACCAGGACTAAACCAGGTCTAAACCAGGTCTAAACAGGTCTAAACCAGGACTAAACCAGGTCTAAACCAGACTAAACCAGGTCTAAAACCAGGTCTAAACCAGGTCTAAACCAGGACTAAACCAGGTCTAAACCAGGACTAAAACCAGGTCTAAACCAGGTCTAAACCAGGTCTAAACCAGGACTAAACCAGGTCTAAAACCAGGACTAAACCAGGTCTAAACCAGGCTAAACTAATCTAAACCAGGTCTAAACCAGGACTAACCAGGTACTAAACCAGGAACTAAACCAGAACTAAACCAGGACTAAACCAGGACTAAACCAGAACTAAACCAGGACTAAAACTAAAGGACTA
This sequence comes from Boleophthalmus pectinirostris, assembly GCF_026225935.1. Lineage (NCBI taxonomy): Eukaryota > Metazoa > Chordata > Actinopteri > Gobiiformes > Gobiidae > Boleophthalmus > Boleophthalmus pectinirostris. Next base: position 35,145,443 of record NW_026570970.1, on the reverse strand, counting down.
AACAGGACTAAACCAGACTAAACCAGGACTAAACCAGGACTAAACCAGGTAACCAGGCTAACCAGGACTAAACCAGGTCTAAACTAAACCAGGTCTAAACCAGGACTAAACCAGAACTAAACCAGGAAACCAGGTTAAACAGGACTAAACCAGGTTAAACAGGACTAAACCAGGACTAAACCAGGACTAAACCAGGACTAAACCAGAACTAAACCAGGTTTAAACCAGGTCTATACAAGGACTAAACCAGGACCCTGTAATGTCACATTACTGCGTTACAACAAAAAGCAAAGTATTACAGTAATTTGTTCCTTTTATAACACGTTACTCCCAACACTGCCAAAGTACAACTTCATCTATAATCGATTCTAACTAGAACAGACCAAAGTACAATATGTCGTCTTTAACAGGCCTATTTGAATCCGTGGCATTCTTATTCCACTGCTTTCCACCTTGTACTTTGCTGTTACAACATTACAATTTCCCCACTGAGACAAACAAACATTTTCTTATTTTCTAATCTCACTATTTTCATCAATAAATTCTAGATTTGGAGACAGAAAAAAACACATGAAACAGATTGATTTCAGAATGTATTTGTGATTGAAAAGTTCCAGTGTAAAGATGGTGCTGTTTGTCTTCATCATTATATAACCAGTGTTCCTCATTCTGTGGCCCTGAGCAACTTTTACAATTCTGATTCAAGTCGACACAAAACACAGTTCCATGTACACACAGAAACACAGAGCACACACACCATCACTGCTCCAGTCTGACATGACATTTACACACACTTACATGAGCAACAACATTGGAAATAAAAGTTCTAATCAAGTTAAAACAGTGTCTGATGTCAAATATATAGAGAATAATATAATAATACAAATGTGAAGAGTTTAGTTTTCTAATAATATGAACAGTAACATGTCATTTTCATCATGTCTTTACAATGATTCTACTTCTGATACAAACCAAGACCATTACAAAGTTACTCAGGATTTTATTCATTGTTCTAATGTTTTATCTCGTTTTGATACTAGTTTTACAATCAGTTGGAGTCGAAACAAGGATTTTAGAGACAACCATCACAAAAAGATTTTTAAACTTTATCGAATTAGTTTTTAAAAAAAACACAACATTTGATCTCCAAACTGTGGAGAACAAAGCTCCTATTTGAGTTTAGGGAAATGTGCAGTGGCTCCAGTATTATAAAACCAGACTCCAGTGTAGAGAGGCTGAGTGAACTTGGTCTGGACTCTGTGGAGGAGGCTCATGGTTCTTTCAGAGACGCTGTAAAACGCCAAAACCCCTGCACTGTGGTCCAGGTAAACCCCGATTCTGGACCCGACCGGACCTGAGACCTGGGACTGGACTTTGTTAAACCAAAATGAATAACTGTTAGATTCACACCGTAAGGCCCAGGATTTATCATTGTATCCAAATCTACATTCATTAGAGTTTCCTTTCCTCTGAATATCTCTGTATGAAACTGCTATACGAGCACACCTCCCGCTCCACTCCACCTCCCAGTAACAGCGACCCGTCAGACTCTCTCTGCTCAGGACCTGCCACCAAACACTGAATCTGTCTGGATGATCTGGATAACTCTGTTGTTCACTCATAAGTGTTACTCTTCTGTTTCCATCAGACAGAGACAGTTTGGTGTGAACTGTGTTTGGGTCCAGAGTGATTTCTGTAGAATATTGTAAGAAGTCGTCTCTGGAGCTGGGTTCAGCTGGTGCCAGTAAAACCTGGACTGGACTCAGAGTGAGCTGGAGTGTGTCTCTGAGCTTGGACACAGCTCTGGTCACTTCCTCAAAGTAGCTCCGGTCCCCTGTGTGAATGGTGTGTGTCTCTGTGCTCTGTGTGTGTGGGGACAGTGAAGTGTAGACCTGTATAAACTGGTTATGATCCTGGGTGAGGGCCAGTGTGTCCAGCTCAGAGAGGCTCCTCTTCAGCCCCCTCACGTCCTGCTGCAGTTGGTCCTGGAGCTCTTGGACTCGGCTCAGTTGGGTCTGCTCCTGGGAGCGGATCTGCTGCTCCACTTCAGAGCGTCTTTTGTCCAGGAGAAGGGCCATCTGTGTGAAGCTGTCCCCGCTGCGCTGCACTGCTGTCTGGGCAGAGCGTCTGATGTCCTGGGCCTCCTGTTGGAGCCTCTTCAGGTCTGTCTCTTTGTGCTGGAGGTTCTGGAGCAGCAGGGCCCTCCTGGCCGGCAGCTCTGCCTGCCTCTGAGCCCTCTCTGAGGCAGAGGCCACTATGTCATGACCCTTATGTTGGTCCACACAGCAGGGAGCAGAGCAGCTGCTGGTCACTGCGGCAGAATAGATCCATCACTTTGTCGTGTTCAGAGCAGATGTTTTCCTGGAGCGTGTGAGACGGCTCCACCAGCTGGTGTTTCTTTAAGCGCTGCAGCTTCATGATGAGGCTGTAGGTGGCGCTCACAGTAAGAGGCCACACACTGCAGACAGGACTGGACAGCTCTCAGCTTCCTCCCAGTGCACACATCACAGGACACATCCTGAGGTCCGGCATAGCAGCGGGCAGCAGGGGGCGCTGTCTTCTTCATCTGCTCTACTAAACCTGCTAACATGATGTTTTTAACCAGGACAGGCCTGGGGCTGAAGCTGAGGCGACATTCAGGACAGCTGTAGAGCTGCTTGTCGTCCTCTTGGTCCCAGTGCTGTTGGACACAGTTCCTGCAGTAGCTGTGTCCACAGGGAATAGTCACAGGATCCTTCAGTAGATCCAAACACACGGAGCAGGAAAAGGCTTCTTGGTCGAGTGTTTTCTGCGCCATCTCTCCTGGATCACAAACACTTGGACTTTGACACAAATGAAACTTCAGAGTGGAGTGAGAGGTGTGGGAGGAGCCACACCCACAGCTCTGTGTAGATGTGTTCAGAAGTTCACCATGTTTAAAATGTGACACATTGAGTTACACAAACTTGTACAAACACCACATTAAAAATGGAGATAAACTATGAACTAAACCTGGACTAGACCAGGTCTAAACCAGGACCAGACCAGTCCATATCAGAGTTAAACTGCTCAAACTGGGACCAATCAAGTACAAGTGTGAGCGTCTTTCCCTTTCAGTGAAACATATTTATAGTTTAAGATTTAACAGCATCTGAAATAACCAGTTGGACCAGTTGTACTTGAGTTACACAACCAGTCCAAATGTTTCATTCAGTGTTTCTCTTTTCTTTGTTTACTACAAATGAAAAGACTCAAAATATGTTTTTTTTATTTTATATTTAAATGCTTAAAGTCGCCCCCTTGGCCTTGTTGATGAGCTTCATGATCATTATCTTCATCTTGTTTGTTTCTACTTATTTTCCTGCAGTTCTTGACCTTTGTGATGCAACACTGTAATTTGCCCATTGTGGAACAAATAATGTTTTCTCTTTATCTTATGACGTCCCTAAAATGGTTTTCACTCCACAGGTGTGTTTTGTCAGAATCATTTATTATATTTGTTTATAATTATGGTTCACCTTCTTTTAATTAATGCATGTCCTTATTTTTATTGTGTTAGTTTTACTCATTCAGATAATTATAAAACCGTGATGGACTCATTCAAATAATTACAGAACTGTGAAAATCACAAACTTCAGGTAGTAAACAACACGTCTGTGACCAGTATCACAGTCACATGACTCTAACCTTTATGATGAACAAAAAGTCCATTTTATTTGACAAAACATTTGAGTTTGGTGAAAAATGTGTTTTTTTCTGAATTCCATGAGAAAAAAATGTGTTTCTCATAGACCAACAAAATTTGGCACATGTGTCCTCCATGTCAAACTGAACAAAAAAGTCAATGAGGACACACCTCCATCTCCATCTGTATTATTAGGCCCAAGCATGGGACCAACTCATTCAAATGATCACAGAATCATGATGATGACAAAAATCAGAGAGTAAACAAGAATGAACACACCAGCGATCAGTGTCAACGATTAGAACTCAATGAGCTCTCATATTGAGCAAAGGCCCAGGGAAAAAGAAATAATAAAAGACGAGTCAGTAGTGCCGCCTCAAACTTTGATTTTTATTGGGCCATTGGAAGCTTGATCCGGAAAAAAAACGACGAAAAATTCTAAAACTGCAAGAACAGGACATCTCCTCACAAACACGTCAAATTTGGCCAAAAGACACAAAACCCATGTGTATTCAACTTGATCAATTGTATTTGGAATATGACTTTGGGTGTGGTCAGGGTGAATTTTCAACAACATTGCAATATTTGAAAAAAAAAAAAAAAAAACATAATAAAAAAATTCTCCCACACACATTTTTTGTTTGGAAAAATCCAGTAGAACATTTGTGCAGATTTGTGAGCTGACATATGATGTACAAATGAAGGAACTATCTAACAAAATAACTCTCTAGTGCCTCTTAAAATGACATTTTTCAAAACATTCACTGAAGATAAGTCTGTTTGTCATGAACTCACTGGACTGAACGGAGTAACATATAGAAGTAATATATATATACAGGCTGATTTTGGGGCGGGGACGAGAGGCAGGATCTTCACGGTGGCTTGTATCCCACTGTGGCGAGGGCCGATAACACTGTGCACAGCTTGAAATTTTAGTCATAACATTTTTATTAAGTCACAACTCAAACTGTACAGGATCAACAGCGCTCAATACTGTTTGATATAGAAAAGTTCCAATAAAAATAACTCCACAAAACTGAGAACAAACATAACAACAGCCTGCAGAAGTACATATATCTGTGTATTTGGAGATGTTACTCATATAGTTACAGATTCTAAAAAAATCAATAAGAGGTTGCCACACTTTTTTAAATGACACTAGTTTCTCCTTTAACAAATATCGTTTTCTCTCTAGATGTAAAATGTTCACAAGATCTCGTAGTCACATTTTACAGCTCGGTACTGACGGCCCCTTCCATGACACCAAGAGAAGTTTCTTTGTGCTCATAAGACAAGAGGAAATGAAGTGGTTTTGGGCTGATGTCAGATGATGAAATACTTCTGTCGTACCAAGGATAATTAACAAGGATTCATTTGAACAATCTGTGATATTGTATGAAACACATCAGAGCAGGAGGCGGCCACTTTTGGACACCAGACAAATGCATGATGTAGCGTCGCATCAAAGGACTGACATTTATCCCAAGAGACACTGAGGAAAATAGGATGGATTTTCACTTTGGATTTGAAAAGTCACCTTCCCAACACTGCGTATGACGTCACAAGGTGGAACAGTGTTTTCTCAGCCTAAATGTGCAGTTTGTGTGTGAAACATTTGTGAATGAAACAAAACACAACTCCTGGTTTGTTTGTGACGAGGAAATAAGATGAGAAAAGAAGAGATGAGAAAAGAAGAAGTGGAATATGTGTCCTTTAAGACCATTTTTAGGAATAGTGCCATTTCAAATGTCCAAAGTCCAGTGTTGGACAAGTGACTTTAAAAGTGTCATGTGTTATTTATGACTTGTTCCTGTCATTTCAAAGTCATTAGTTACATTACAATATTACTGCATTTCAAATGTCAGACATTACATTACTACTGCATGACTTGAATTTACTCTCACCACAAGAACTGTGAAGATGATGAACTTTTACACCGGATATGAACTGAACCAGAACTAANCGTGGCTCGTTCTTTTTATAATAGAAACCAAATATTGTTCAGAAAGTTCTTCCCAAGTCTGTTGCAGAAGTTTCCATAAATGTGTGGCACTTGTAGGTTGCTTCACTCTTCTGTCCAGTTCATCCCAAACCAGCTCCATGGGGTTTAAGTCTGGACACTGTGCTGCTGTTGGAAACTCCAGGTTTTCAAGTTTTACCATCTTGTTCTGTTTTCCTGAGGTCGTTTTGGCAGAGCTTGGACTTGTGTTTTGTATCTTTTATATATTTTTTTAACCTCTGTCTGTTCAGTTCGTACCATTTCAAGCTCTTCATTGGACTTGCACGACTTGAAATCCAATAAATAACTGGAAAAATCAAAAACTTTTGACCAGTAGTGCACATGACATTCTAAAACTCCAGACATTATAACATAGAGTAAATATAAACAAGTTCAAATCCTGACATGATGATAAATCCATTGGAACTGTGGATATTCCAGAGTGATGCTTGAGTTCATTTTGGAGTCAGATCTGCTGCTGCACAAATGGATCTGTCCACTAGGTGTCACTATTGTAACAGTGTTGTGCACTGAGACCTTGTGCTGCTTTTAACATGTGGAACATTCCAACATAATAATATTATCTCCATAGAAACAAGCAGGTGGAAGACTCCCCACCACAAAAGTGACATAGTGCACCTTTAAATATGTCTGTTTTTTCTTAAATCACACCTATTCTGCACAATCCTCTTTTCTGACCTTTGAACCATGTTCTAGTAGTTTCCTTCTCTTTGACCCTCTGAAGTTGTGTTTACAGTAGGGCTGGGCAAAAAATAAAAAAAAAAATTATCACGATTAATCATATGTTATACACAAAACCAATGAATGAATTAAAAAGTAGAGAATAGTGCAGTTTTATTGGAAATGTAAATGAAAGAGCCAAACATTTGTTGTGCAAACAGCATTTCTTTCACAGGGGAACCCCCAGAGTCTTCAAGGTGTTCAGTGAAGGCTCAAGAAAAAATATGAAATGGACTTTTGTACTGCTAATATATTTTTAAATATTGTTTATGCAGTGAGTAATAAACACTACTACTATGAATCATTTCTAGATCATTGTTATAAACTTGGACTGATATTTCTTGGGAAACAAAGGGTTAATATATAATGGAATGGAAATGGACCAATCACATTTTTTTCTTCCAAACGCCTGTGGTGGACCTTTTTTCAAAGTAAAAGCCAATGAAAAACAGACGTTCACAATAAAATAAATAAATAAATAATAAAAACTGCATTAACGGCATTAAAATAATTGTCGGCATTAATGACTTAATTAGTTAATGTAAAATTAACTTGTTAACGTGCCCGGCCCTAGTTTACAGTGATTCTTCCATGTTTGAGTCGTCTTTATTCTCCTGTGTTCAAGACGTCATGGCTCTGATCTAGCCCTGTTTTCACCTCCACCGACACACGCCCCTGTCACATACACACTTCCTTCTACAAGTTTAGTTTCATAATCCATCATACATGTAGGATTCAGCAGCATTGTGTTATTATTTGGTACAAATGTTAAAAAAAGCTCTGTTCTAGTGTGATGTGCAGCTCTCCATAGGAGGAGCCACAGCTCGTGCCGCTTTGTTGTGATGACGTTTACAGCGACGTCAGCTCCCATTGGACACCACAGTTTTCTAACACACAAGTCAGAGGATTTGTTTCTTTTATTCATTCATATTAGATCAATATTGTGATTTGAAAATATGCAGCAAAATACAACATCATCTCTAATCTATAACAGGCCGATTTTAATCTGTGACATTCTTATTCCACTGCTTTTGTCCTTGGACTTTACTAAAACAGTTTCTTATTTTCTAATCTCACTATTTTCATAATAAATTCTAGATTTTGAGACAGAAAAAAACACATGAAACAGATTGATTTCAGAATGTATTTGTGATTGAAAAGTTCCAGTGTAAAGATGGTGCTGTTTGTCTTCATCATTATATAACCAGTGTTCCTCATTCTGTGGCCCTGAGCAACTTTTACAATTCTGATTCAAGTCGACACAAAACACAGTTCCATGTACACACAGAAACACAGAGCACACACACCATCACTGCTCCAGTCTGACATGACATTTACACACACTTACATGAGCAACAACATTGGAAATAAAAGTTCTAATCAAGTTAAAACAGTGTCTGGTGTAAAATATATAGAGAATAATATAATAATACAAATGTGAAGAGTTTAGTTTTCTAATAATATGAACAGTAACATGTCATTTTCATCATGTCTTTACAATGATTCTACTTCTGATACAAACCAAGACCATTACAAAGTTACTCAGGATTTTATTCATTGTTCTAATGTTTTATCTCGTTTTGATACTAGTTTTACAATCAGTTGGAGTCGAAACAAGGATTTTAGAGACAACCATCACAAAAAGATTTTCTAAAGTTTATCGAATATAGTTTAAAAAAAAAAAAAAAAAAAAAAAACTCACAAATTTGATCCCAGTCTGTGGAGAACAAATTATCAAATTAGTTAAAAAATAAAAAACACACACATTTGATCCTAAACTGTGGAGAACAAAGCTGCTATTTGAGTTTATGGAAATGTACAGTGTCACCAGTAGAAACAATCCAGACCCCAGTGTACAGAGGCTGAGTGAACTTGGTCTGGACTCTGTGGAGGAGGCTCATGGTTCTTTCAGAGACGCTGTAAAACGCCAAAACCCCTGCACTGTGGTCCAGGTAAACCCCGATTCTGGACCTGACTGGACCTGAGACCTGGGACTGGACTTTGTTAAACCAAAATGAATAACTGTTAGATTTACACTCCAAGGCCCAGGATTTATCATTGTATCCAAATCCACATTCATTAGAGTTTCCTTTCCTCTGAATATCTCTGTATGAAACTGCTATACGAGCCACACCTCACGCTCCACTCCACCTCCCAGTAACAGCGACCCGTCAGACTCTCTCTGCTCAGGACCTGACACCAACCACTGAATCTGTCTGGATGATCTGGATAACTCTGTTGTTCACTCATAACTGTTACTCTTCTGTTTCCATCAGACAGAGACAGTTTGGTGTGAACTGTGTTTGGGTCCAGAGTGATTTCTGTAGAATATTGTAAGAAGTCGTCTCTGGAGCTGGGTTCAGCTGGTGCCAGTAAAACCTGGACTGGACTCAGAGTGAGCTGGAGTGTGTCTCTGAGCTTGGACACAGCTCTGGTCACTTCCTCAAAGTAGCTCTGGTCCCCTGTGTGTGAATGGTGTGTGTCTCTGTGCTCTGTGTGTGTGGGGACAGTGAAGTGTAGACCTGTATAAACTGGTTATGATCCTGGGTGAGGGCCAGTGTGTCCAGCTCAGAGAGGCTCCTCTTCAGCCCCCTCACGTCCTGCTGCAGTTGGTCCTGGAGCTCTTGGACTCGGCTCAGTTGGGTCTGCTCCTGGGAGCGGATCTGCTGCTCCACTTCAGAGCGTCTTTTGTCCAGGAGAAGGGCCATCTGTGTGAAGCTGTCCCCGCTGCGCTGCACTGCTGTCTGGGCAGAGCGTCTGATGTCCTGGGCCTCCTGTTGGAGCCTCTTCAGGTCTGTCTCTTTGTGCTGGAGGCTCTGGAGCAGCAGGGCCCTCCTGGCCGGCAGCTCTGCCTGCCTCTGAGCCCTCTCTGAGGCAGAGGCCACTATGTCATGACCCTTATGTTGGTCCACACACAGGGAGCAGAGCAGCTGCTGGTCGCTCCTACAGAACATCTCCATCATTTTGTCGTGTTGAGTACAGATGTTTTCCTGGAGTGTGTGAGACGGCGCCACCAGCTGGTGTTTCTTAAACGATGCAACATCATGATGAGGCTGTAGGTGGCGCTCACAGTAAGAGGCCACACACTGCAGACAGGACTGGACAGCTCTCAGCTTCCTCCCAGTGCACACATCACAGGACACATCCTGAGGTCCGGCATAGCAGCGGGCAGCAGGGGGCGCTGTCTTCTTCATCTGCTCTACTAAACCTGCTAACATGATGTTTTTACCCAGGACAGGCCTGGGGCTGAAGTTGAGGCGACATTCAGGACAGCTGTAGAGCTGCTTGTCGTCCTCTTGGTCCCAGTGCTGTTGGACACAGTTCCTGCAGTAGCTGTGTCCACAGGGAATAGTCACAGGATCCTTCAGTAGATCCAAACACACGGAGCAGGAAAAGGCTTCTTGGTCGAGTGTTTTCTGCGCCATCTCTCCTGGATCACAAACACTTGGACTTTGACACAAACGAAACTTCAGAGTGGAGTGAGAGCTGTGGGAGGAGCCACACCCACAGCTCTGTGTAGATGTGAGGAGGAAGTGGCAGCTCTTAAAGACACACACATGTTTCATGTGTCATTGTTAACTTGTCAACAAACATCATCTTCATCAGAGCTTTTTCTATAAGGACATGTATGTTTATTGCTTTAGTCTCAGTCTAGACCAGCTGAGCTTTAAACTGGATTAGTCCTGGTTTAGATCTGTTTACTCCTGTTTAGTCCTGATTTAGCTTTGTCTGTTTTTTTTTTGTTTTTTTTTTTTTGTTTTTTTTTATGTAATCCTTGGTTCTTTATTTCTGTCAGTTTTTACTTTTTCATGATGAAGCAGTGTGGATCTGTGATGTGACTCTGAAACAGGGTTATTACAATCAACTTTTTTCACATTCTCCAACAGAGGCACCAGTTTTTCATTATAAAACAAATGGGATGATCAAACTTGTACAAAACACCACATTAAAAATGGAGATAAACTATGAACTAAACCTGGACTAGACCAGGTCTAAACCAGGACCAGAACAAATACCAGAATTAAACTGTGAGTTTGTTTGTTTAGTTTATTTTCTTTGGTCAATTGAGATAATCATACATCATATTACACTGATTTAACACAGAAATGATCCATATTACTAAAGTTATTCAGTTATTCTTGGTGTGGCTCTTTTGATGATTGCATGTGGCTCGTAGATAAAACATCAAATATTTTCACTTGTTTTAGGCTACGTTTACACATAGCCGAGTATTTTGAGAAACGAATATTTCCCTCCCTCCGTTTTCCAAAATAACATCGTGCACACAGCATAGTTTTCAAAAAAAAGTTTTTGTTTACATCAAGCCGCATAAATCCTCCATCCAACGCCGTCGTAAGTACACCGAACCTCTGGGCGCAGCTGGATTAGATTCAAACCTGTAGCATTTATTTCATTACAATTGGACGGATTACTTAAAAATACATTCAAAAACGTGCATTAGTGAGCGGGCTCGCTTCAACACAGATCTGTTAAAGAAGTGGCAAAATCACCGACCTCCGAGCCCTTGTTCATCTCTGCTCATGGATATGATTCATCAGCTGTGTACAAATGCAAACACATGAAAAGTGCACCACAACAAATAGATGAGCTGAAGTGGGAAGTGGTGTCCGGTGCCTCCACCTGAGAAGCGCTTTCCCCAGGAAAAAAACAAAACAAAACACGTGCGCAAACGGACGCTCAGAACAACATATAATGAATCACACGGGATTCACGCTTCTGTCCGGATGTTTTGCAGCACCTTAGAACCAGCCGCGGTCGAGCGCGGAGGGCCGGAGCAGACCGCAAAGACCTGTGGTCCACAGCGCATTCTTCCTTTCCCCACACGGAACCAGGGCGCAGATGATGGCACTGAAGCTCTCGGACCCAGTCCTTTGCGCGCTGGTCTTACTCGCCCCCGATCTGACCAACACTGGACCCCCAGCCCCGTCTTGAAGGGCTGCGCGCTACGGTGACTGTTCCCGTATGTTTAGCGCTGTTACCCGAACTCCGGGCTGATGTGCGGTGAGTTTGTACAAAGTTCTAGGCTACATGCCGCTGTTTTATGAGTTCATGGAGGTAACTTGTGATGAGGACGGCCCGCAGTGTTAACAGGGAACATAGATTCCTTTTGCAATTGGAGGAACATTGGGAACATCGGTCTGACCGTAGTCCAGGTCCGTATGGGATGGCATCTGGACTATACCAACCACACTACAAAGCCATCAGCAAATCCATGCAGCACCAGAAGTCGCATTAATGGTGATTATTATAACAACATTATTTAAAAGAATAAATTCAGAGGCTTATTATTCTCACATTTAGTTGAATTCGGTCTTAAATATATTATATGGCTCTCACTGATAAATAAAAATAAATTTCCAAATATTTTGCTTTCATGGCTCTTTGAGTAAAAAAGGTTCCCGACCCCTGATTTAGGCTCAAGTTTTAACACTAATTTTGCCAAACACTATTAACATATAGAACAGGAGACAAGATGACAGAACTATTTACAGAAAACAACACAAAACTCAGGAAAGAATACACTTAATTCTATTGGTGCACACACATACACAATACAGACACACAATCCAATACACATCAATGTTCATACATACACACACACACACACACATACACACACACACACACACACACACACACACACACACACACACACTGGCCCATGTGCACGTTAGTATTCACACCTATTATTGTATAAATACACAGACACTTTGTATAATTGAGGGTTAGAATTAATTTGTAAGTTCCATGATTTATTGTATTTCTTTATATTTCTTTATAATAATTCTCTCTATAATTCTGGTCTTTATACACTTTTTTTCACAGACCTGATGGACACCTGATGGAGACGCATCGACTTTTTGGCTGGTCCTCACATGAGCTTTGTGAAAGAGGCTCGACCCTCTCAGATTAAACTCACTCTCTGTGGGTTTGAACATGTCTTGGAGACTCGGAGGAAGCAGATTATGATGTGCCTTAAAAGGATCCCCGGCTATTTTGACATGCTGCTCTTATATGATTAACGTCGGCATCAGTTATAAATACGTAATACCAAAAAACTCAAATATGTTCATTTGTAGTATTTTTTTTTATTAAAAAAGGAGAAAATACAATCACTAGTAATTCACCAGATTTGTTTACGTCCCAAAGCATTCTGGGTAACCTCGTCACAAGGTGCTGTCTTCTGTCATCAGGTTCAACTTAAGATCTGTTTTGCTAACACCATCAATTGATATAATGCCACACTGCGGGGCTTTCGGTTGTAATTTCCAGTCTAAAGGCAACAAGGAAACTGATGTGAACATTCACTGCTTTTCACATGATGCTAAAAAAGAAAACAATGGGAAAATGCTGTCAGACGAGTACAACTCCCTAAAGATGTGTGACAATTATATCATCTGAAAACTACCAAGACAGTAAGTTTTCATCACATAGTGATGCTCATTTATGGAGCAAGCAACTTTTTATTTGGCTGTAGTTGAGCATAAAATAAATAGTTGTAAACTCTGGAATGAGTCCAGTCCTACATAAAAAGTGTTGTGTGTATTTTATCCAACAGAATATGAATTGAAAAGTTACGACGTCAAGAATTACAATCACAAAAAGAAAATTTACCATTACACTTTCTTCAGTACGAACACGAATTCACAGACACGATCGAGAGGGCGGACTTTTACACTGCATATGGACTAAACCAGGACTGAACCAGGACTAAACCAAGACTAAACCAGGACTAGAACAGGACTAAACCAGGACTAAACCAGGACTAAACCAAGACTAAACCAGGACTAGAACAGGACTAAACCAGGACTAGAACAGGACTAAACCAGGACTGAACCTGGACTAAACCAAGACTAAACCAGGACTAGAACAGGACTAAACCAGGACTAAACCAGGACTAAACCAAGACTAAACCAGGACTAGAACAGGACTAAACCAGGACTAAACCAGGACTAAACCAAGACTAAACCAGGACTAGAACAGGACTAAACCAGGACTAGAACAGGACTAGAACAGGACTAAACCAGGACTGGGTGCTGCTGCTGCTGCTGCTGCTGCTGCTGCTACTACTACTACTACTACTACTACTACTACTACTACTACTACTACTACTACTACTACAAAACGAACTGAACAATTTCAATAAAGACTTGACTGTGCTGGACACTTCATGTTTTCAAGTTTGGCAGAGCTTGGACTTGTGTTTTGTTCTTTTATCTTTTTTTTATTTATTATTATTTTTAATTAACCTCTGTCTCCTCAGTTTTTACCGTTGTACCATTTCAAGCTCTTCATTGGGCTTTCACAACTTGACCTGCAATAAATAACTGGGAAAATTAGAGTGTTCTAAAACTTTTGACTTTGGTAGTATAAACCATAATCCTTTTATTAGTGCACAAAGTTGGGCATCAAAATGTTACATGTACAATAGCAAAAGTCATTTAGTTCATCAAATATTTACTTATTCAACACAATACGTATAATTCAGAAGTCTGTTGGTGAGCTACGTGGAAGGGGGTGGATGGAGAGCTCCTGGTGGCTCCCGAGCTGCAGGCGGGATACTCCTGACCCAGAGTGCGCATGCGCCCTCTGCTGCAGCTCCGCGTCGCCGCACCACCACAAACTCCTCAGACCTTGCACGACCCCAGAAGTGAAAATGAGGCTGAAAAAAACCCGTCGCTTCCTTTAGAACAGCGCTAACTTTCGATTAACTAAATTTCTTGAATGTTCCGCGGATTTCTAACGAACTTCACAACAACAACAACCAGCAGCAAGTCGCGGTACGTGTTTTCTTTCCATCAAATAAGTTTCAGTGACGTACCTCTAATGTAATGATGTTATTTGTACGCGCAGTCAACTTTTACATTCGTGTGCATGTTAAATAACAAAAGGCATGCGTTAATCTGTGCAGAGACACGCGTCCAGTTGTTTTTTTTTTTAGTGACAAATACGGTCCATTTAAAGCTTAAACCGAGTACTTATATCGCTACTACGAATCCTTGTGTAACTGCACGGCAAAATCAGGGTGACCACACGTCCCTAATTCCCCGGGACAGTCCCACTTTTGAGTCCTGTGTCCCTTGTCCCAGCAGATTTATCCAAAACCAGTGATTTGTCCCAGTTTTGTACAAAAAATGTTCCAGGTGTCCTTGTTTTGGACCGATCTGAAACGTGTCAACAGTAAAGAGAGACGTATATTGTGTGTTGTTTAACTAAAATACAGAAAAAGTGCTTGAAAATGAGCATGAAGTGAAAAAAATAAATAAATAATGCACCGATAGAAGTTCCTTAGATTATGAAAATCTGATAGGCAAGATAACTGCTCCACGTGGTTTTCCGGGTTTGTGCCATGGGGGCTGTGGCGCACTGAGTATTTCTTCTGATTAAACCGTGCATTGTGTTATTTTTCTAGTGGAGGGTCCATCAAATGCTTTTCTCCACGGAGATGTTCGTGCTGTGTCTAGAATGATCCACGGTATGACATTAAACAGCTTTACTTGACATTTATTTTGAATTACAGCTGGTTTTATAGGTCAAAAATACAACATTGTGATTGTGAGCGGGGTTTCTTCTCCACAGATCTGACCTGTAACTTGTAACTATACGTTCTGTTTAATCCTCCTGGTTTAGTCCTGATCTACTTCGTATCCAGAGTTGAGAGGAGAGGTGGGACCAAGTCGTCGTTTTGCAAGTCCCAAGTAAGTTTCAAGTCTTTGACCTCAAGTCCAAGTCGAGTCTCGTGTCACCGGCCCAGTAAGTCCAAATCCACTCCAAGTTGTCTACTTAGAGCTTCAAGTCATTTCAAGTCTTTGAACCTATGTACCAAATATAGCTTAGATTTTTGCAGTTTATATTAATTTTAAAGTAAATTGTACTTAAAAAGTTATGGTATAGGTATATATGAGTATTTATATAGCTGTCAAAATGCTTCTTTTTTTTTTTTTTTTTTCGTTTTAAATGCCTTGACATGATCTTGGTGTGAATCATCACAGTTAGAATAGAAAGAATGTTTTATGTCAGGGGTCACCAAACTTTTTTCTCTGGGGTCCGTGGTCGGGTCGACCGTATAACAGAATTGTGTGACCCTGACGGTGCAGATTATATTCTTTGAAACCCGCCACACTTTCTTTCACTTTCTAACATACCAGACAAACTGCACACTCCTCACACTGAACACAAAAATAATTGGTCGTCCACTGTTCTTTGAAAACTTGGCACTCTGTCAAGTTTTTGTACTTTAACATGAACCATTTTGCTGTTCTTAACTGTGCTACAGTACTCTGCATTATAGTACTCTGCATTACAGTACTCTGCATTATAGTACTCTGCATTACAGTACTCTGCACTCTAGTACTCTGCATTACAGTACTCTGCATTATAGTACTCTGCATTATAGTACTCTGCATTACAGTACTCTGCGCTACAGTACTCTGCTCTACAGTACTCTGCATTACAGTACTCTGCATTACAGTACTCTGCGCTACAGTACTCTGCTCTACAGTACTCTGCACTACAGTACTCTGCACATGCATTAACTGTCATTGTTTCATCTTGCGCTTGTCATGTGATGAAAATTTGGTGGCAAATGTAAAAATATGTCATATAGTTATTTAAATCTAAATATAAATACTTCATATAAATATATATTTTTAAATTGAAAAAATCAGCAAAATACAAGATGCAGACGTGTTATTATTTGCTATAAAGTAATTTAAAAAACAGGCCGTGGCAACTTTTGAGGACTGCCTCATAGGGCCAGTTAGTTTGATGACGCTTGTTCTTTGTAGTTCCCTCTGTTTTACTCTGTTGTACTGCATATTACTGTAGTACATTTGAGGATACCATCTCACAGTATTTCAGTTTCATCCAGAGTAACAGAGAAGTGGGAGGGTCCCAGTTCCAATTCCAGTTTGTTCCTTTAAAATTAAGCACCGCATTTATCAAGAAGCGTCAAGTCTTCTCAAGTGACAGGCCTCAAGTCCGAGTCAAGTCCAAGCCGAGTCCCAAGTCTCAAGTTCATGTCTCAAGTCCTAAAAATAGTGACTCAAGTCTGACACGAGTCCAAGTCACGACCTGCAAGTCCCAAATCTGGTTGAGAGAAACTGAATACAAGTACTGAAAATACATATTCAGAATACACATTTTAAGTAGGCTCATTGTGTTCTGGTATCTTCCGTTTGGTGATATTCAGAGTACAGTTACTTTTCAAAAACGAGCACAGAAAAAAAACACACACACAAACGTCTTCCTTCTCCAATCAGCGACAAGAAGTGCATAACATAGTCAGACGGTTAATGTCTAAAAGCTTTTTTTTTTTTCTGGATTTAGACATCGGCCATCTGAGTGTGCGTTAAAATTTTTCACTTTTAAATTGCTGCTCCTTGCATTTTCACCTCGACCAAAAAGTTACACAGTGCACCTTTAATCTTGTGTTGTATCATTTACCGGCACTAGATGTAAAAGTATTCAAAGTAGTCAGATTACAGTACTCTAATCAGGCCAAAATACATTTAATGCAGTAGGCTATTCAGTACTTTGTAACTAAGTATACATTTTCAAACTATTCTTCCCGTCACTGTCTGTATCTACTTTTTTATTTTTTTATAAAAGGTTAAGTGAGACAGAGATGAAACCTGGTGATAGAAGCCGTTTTGTTTGAAGTTTGCGGCAAGTTCAGGTTCAGTTTGAGGAAACCCCGGGTCCGCTTCTCAATTCTCTTTCTTCTCAATCTCAACTGTCAATCCTTCATTTTTCAGCTGTCAATCAAACGAGTCCCAAAGCACGACGGAGGCAAGGGAAGGAAACCACAGAGGAAACACGGGGGGGGGGGGGTTCAGATTGGCACATCGGATAAAATAATTACACTTTATTTATCTCACAGTGAGGAATTTATCTTGTCAACAACACGAGTACAACCCAAAAACAAAATACAGGACGTGTTCCGCTGTGTTTTTAAACTTTATATACCTTTTTTGGAATCATTTGGAGAACTTGTGCATTGTGTAACTTTTCTAGTGGAGGGTCCGTCAAATGCTTTTCTTCATGGAGATGTTATTGGTTTGTTTGTAAGGGTGTAATGATATCCAAGTCTCACGATACAATATCGTCACGATATCAACCTCACAGTACGATATTTATTGCGGTATAGTGGTGAAGCTCACAATATGGTGGAGAGGCTCACGTTTAGGAATGTAACAATATCCAAATCTCTCTGTACAATATTTTTACGATATATGTCTCACAGTACGATATGTATTGCTTTAATATTATTATTATACAATATTCTTAATTTAAAGTTTAGTGTTAACAGATTTTGACATCTATTTTCAATATTTAATTAAAAATGTTCAAGTTTTTTTTAAAATTTGGATGTTTTATTCTCTCTGGTTTATTTGCCCCGGAAGTTCTGCTACTAAAAGGAGTGACCTGAAAAATTGTTGCCCTTTTGTGAACAAACATGTCGTCTTCTTTTATAGCGACACAGCATGCATCATGTCTTAGAAAGTCATTGAAAAGGAAGCAGCGAGGCGAACTTTGTTCAGTTGAACTATAATAACAATAGGGCTGGGCAACAATGTAAAAAAATTCATTGCATTAATCGCATGAGTTCCTGTGATTAATCATGATTAATCGCATGTTATACGCAAAACCAATTCATGGATTCAGAAGTAGTGTATAGTGCACTTTTATTGGAAATGTAAATGAAAGAGCCACATCTGTTGTGTAAACAGAACATTTGTTTATCCAGCAGCAGGGCACTAGTCTGTCCATGTTTCTACTTCTTTCTTTGGAGAATCTTACTTACAGTGTAGTTAATCAATTCCTAGAATTTGACTTAATGAATTGAATTCAAAAATAAAGTGCATGTGATCAGCAGCAGTAAAATAAAGTATTCAGTGTAAATCTCAACTGAAACAATCTAATCAAACCAAATACAAAAGTGAAATGTATTGACACTGCCAGAGCTTTAATGTTTCCTGTTTGATATAAAAATGAGAATCTCAGTCACAAACAGTCACCAGACCTAGACCTTTTTTTTTTTTTTTTGCACAAAGCCAACTGTTAAGGCATACCAGAATATTATTATTAAGAATGCGATTGCTGGCACCTACTTCTCACAGAAGTGAGAGAAAGTGAGACCGGGGGTGAGGTGTTGCAACAAGGAGCGATGGAGCGCACAGTGGTGCCCCCTGATGCGCTGTGTGTAAAGCCTCACTCCACTTGTTTCATTGAATGATTTGTCGGCATCAACAGAGTGTGTTGGTTGTGGTGATAGTTCAGAGTTGTGAAACTCCGGTGATAAGACAGTTCAGTGTTGTAGTGTTACAAATGACTTTGGCTGAGTCGACTGCGCCGTCTGGAGAACTTTGAAATGAAAATGGCCTTGTAAAAGTTCCTCACCCTTCTCCGTGTTTGTTTATTCTGCTTTCTTTCTCTCAGTTTTCTGTGAGCGCCGAAGCAGTAAGCAACATTCTAGACTCGCTCACAATGGACTTTTTCAAAATAAAAGCCAGTAAGCAACAGATGTTTACAATAAAAAAGAAAAAAATTTATAAAAATATAATGATATAATGATAATGAGTTCATTAGTTAACGTGAAATGAACGCAGTTAACGTGCCCCTAAATAAAACGAGATTTTTATTATAGATCCATGGTTGACACTGAATTCACATGCGGCACACTAAGCAGCAGAACTTCCGGGACAAATAAACCAGAGAGAATAAAATATCACCATTAAAATAGGCACTGAGACTGTTTTTGGATTGGTGTTATCTGAAATAAATTTTAAAATGAAATATTGGAAATCAAGGTTGAAATCTGTTTTGTTGTAGCACCAAGGAGGCAAGGGAAGGAAACCCCAGAGGAAACATGAGGGAGAGTTCAGATTGGCACATCGGATAAAATAATGACACTTTATTTGTCTCACAGTGAGGAATTTGTCTTGTCACAACACGAGTAGGACAATAGGACGTGCTCCAGCAGACTTTATACACCATGACTGGAATCATTTAGAGAATTTCTGCCTCAAGTCAGATCTGTGGAGAGGCGACCCCGCTCACAGACTCAGAATACCTGTATTTCTAGGTGTTTTTGAGCAGTAAACCACCTGCAATTGAATAAATGTAATGTAATGTGTCTCTGGGCAAGTTAGTAGACCAACATCTTTAGTTTTTAGTCTGAATTTAAAGCTTTGTTTCGTGCAATGATGTTTAGTCGCACTTCAACGATGGATTTGGGGAAAACAACAATCAGTACAATGGGATTATTTTGGTTGTGTCCACCGTAGGCTGTGGTCTGGCGGTCAAGTGGGTTTTCTTCATGAGTTTATGCAGCTAAATGTATTTCCATGCGCTTGAATCAAAATGCACCTGAAGCGAGTGAGTGCACTTTTATGCAAATGAAGGGTTTTAAATTTGATATTTTGCCTTTCCAATTTACGTTACTTATGTAAAAATGAGGTGATGGAAAGTCTTAATCTGTGTATCATTCGTTCATTCCTTTTTCAATGTAAAACCAAAAATAAGAAATCGAAAAAAAAACCAACAGTTTTCTTCATTACTTGTCTTCAAAACCAAATAGAAAAAAACAGGTAATGATTAGTTTTTTTAGTTTTCAATTTTGTGTTTAAATGAAGAATGGAACAAAATGGATAACAGCCGTTTCCCGTTTCCATGACTTAAACTGCGATGACAGACTGAACCAGGACTAAACCAGGACTGAACCAGGACTAAACCAGGACTGAACCAGGACTGAACCAGGACTGAACCAGGACTGAACCGTTTTCAATCCTGGTCTGG
The DNA here is from genome assembly GCF_026225935.1 of Boleophthalmus pectinirostris. Lineage (NCBI taxonomy): Eukaryota > Metazoa > Chordata > Actinopteri > Gobiiformes > Gobiidae > Boleophthalmus > Boleophthalmus pectinirostris. Next base: position 35,125,218 of record NW_026570970.1, on the reverse strand, counting down.
TCCCAGTCTCAGTCCTGGTCTCAGTCCTAGTCTCAATTCTTGTCCTGTTCCCAGTCTCAATCCCAGTCTTAGTCCTGGTTTAGTCCTGGTTCAGTCCGTATGCGGCACAAAAGTTGGGCATCGCAGTCACGGAAGTCACAGAAGACACGGAAATGGGAAACGACCGTTATCTGTTTTTTCCATTATCGTTTAAACACAAAATCGAAATCTAAAAAAAAAACAATTGTTACCAGTTTTTTTTCTATTTGGTTTTGGAGACAAATAATGAAGAAAATAGTTTTTTTTTGTTTGTTTTCTTATTTTTGGTTTTATATTGAAAAATGAATGAACAAATGATGCACAGATTTTAAAGCAGTGCAAGGTTAGAGTATTTTTGGTGTGCTGTAGATTTGTAGACACTCGGAGATACTGGCCTAGGAAGGAAGTGATTCAATGAGTCTTTGTTCGATCAGGCATCCGGAAACTCACCCACCCGTCTGTAAATCGGGATGAGGGGGCCTACCACGTCTCACACCTGGGATACAGTTCTGAAGAAGTCTGACTGCAGATGGTGCTGTTGTCCTGCTGCTCCAAGAAGGAAGACGGTGCCAAAATCTGTTTAAATCAGCTGAGCAGACAGCAGCACGTGGCCACTCTGAAGAAGGAGCAGAGTGCAGCCTAAACTGTCAAGGTATGAAAGAAACAGAGGCCTGTAAAAATCTGAAGTGTAATCAGTTTAGAGGACATAATGATGTAATCAAAGCTCATGGATTTGTTTCACTGTCACAGGCTAGTACAAAATAATGTGACACAAAAATGAAACTCTCAATCAGGAGGATTCCCCACCAATAATAGCCTATTGGAATTAAACTCCTGAGGTGTGTCTTGTACATTACACACACCTGTTTAGTCAGCTCAACACAGAAGTGCTCTGTGATGAAGTGACCCTAATAATTAGTTTTGGTGCTCACTTTTAAATTTTTGTCTGGGGAACAGAGGTCCTTGTCCCCTTTAGTCTGACATATTAGAGCAACACTCTTTTTTGCATTTTATAAATATATGTCTGTAAGTCCATCATCCTAACAGACACTGAGCAGTTGTTGAAAAGCACCACTATTGGGAGACAGAATGTCCAAGTCCTCAGCGTACATGAAATGGTTTATCAGTGGTTTATGTGTTTCACACATCTGGTTTTACAGTGGTTCAGTTGGTGGGACAGCTCCTCCATGTACAAGTTAAATAGGGTTAGGGACAGCAGCCCCCCCAGCACACCCCATTACTGACCTCAAAGGAGGCAGAGATGGTATTGCCCCATGACTTGCATCCTCTGACTAGAGTCCCAGTAAGACCAGATTCTTATGAGCTGTCAGATACACCTCTTTGTTTCATCTTATCAAAAAGCTTATGGTGGTTCACTTGGTCAGATGCATTGGATGCATCTATGATGCTTCTTAGCTACAACTGTGCGGTCTCCTTCAGTCCATACAGTATATGCATAAAGCAGTTCTCAGCTTGGTTTGGAAGCCAACAGGTTATCCATTGTGCCCGTACAGTGTCCCAGGTGATGGAGCAATACTCCAGGCCTCTGGAGATTACACTTGCTGGCACATCTGCTCCATTAATCTATAAACCACAATTGTTTGTGTCATTTCAGGAAAATTGACAAGTCCGGACAAGGACCAGCTAAACCAGAACTAAACCAGGACTGTGTCATGTCTAAACCAGGTCCTGCCCACAAAGTCTCTGCGAGAAGTGACTTCTCCAAAGGTTTTCAAATTGATTTTAAAAAAGGACAAACTGGATCCTCTTCACAGCTCGGATCAGTCTCACAGTTTAAGGAGGACTCGCATATGGGGTATGAAGTAAATCAGGTCTTAACAGGACTAAACTAGATCTAATGGAGAGCTAAACCAGGACTAAACCAGCACTAAACCAGGACTAAAGTAGGACTAAAAGAGGGCTAAACCAGGACTAAATTGTGATGGTAAATGGTCACATTTTTATTTAGAGCTTTTCCACCTTTAATGCTCAAAGCGCTCACCCATTCACGCACACAGGCATACACCACTGTACACAGACACCACGACTAAACCTGCAGGTGGAAGTGCACAAGTACAAATGCATCATCGTCTTGTTGTTACCAAGGCCAAACTCCTAACAGTTTATTTTTTCTGATTTTAAGCACACTTTTAGATCTAAGAAAGATCATGGCAGTTCATAACTCTGTTTTTATCTGGGTCTGGTCAAACTTTGTGTTTTTTTCTAATAAGACCAAACATTGTAAAAACTCAATAGCTTTAAATATTTAGCTGACATTTTCTGCAGTAGCACTTCCATCTTTGCCATTTAGCTTTTTACAATGTTTGTTTTATTAGAAGAAAACACATTTCTATATCAAAAGAAGACAAAAAATAATTTATTAAATAGAACTGGTCCAACAACCTTTAGCCACGCCTCCACTTACCTTCACAGCGACATCCGTGACAGTTCTGATACAGTTCACTTCTTTGTGTGTGTGTGTGTGTGTGTGTGTGCGCGTGTGTGTGTGTGTGTGTGTGTGTGCGTGCATGTGGGTGATACTGTGGATGTGACTGTCTGTGAGTTGATTGTGTGGAGTGGGGCAGTTGTGGGGGTAATGTGGTAGAAGGGCATGTGCGGTTGTTTTTTAATGACTTTAAAGCATTTTGTTACATTTTTAAATTTTTTTGTTTTGTTTTATATTTTACATAAATAAAGTTTGATTTGACTTGATGAACCAAGACTAAACCAAGACTAAACCAAGATTCCGTTGTTATTGGTCAACAGAGAGGAGGATCCGAGTGTTCCCATTGGTCAGGAGTCTCAGGCGGAGGTGGATGCCATCTTCCAGGTCTGTGCTGTGAAAGTGTTTCTGTGATTATTTTAAGATCAGACTCTGGGTCACACATGTTTAAACAGCACAAACATATCACACACTTTATGTATGTTTTAGTTTAAATGATCCAAAAAATAAGCACACAGATATGAGATAGAGACAGCTAGGCCTGTGGGATGGATGAGTTTTTTGTTTTTTTTATCTGAGGCTTTTGATCCACCATTCACTGCACACCAAATGGAGCATAAAAAGAATGAAGTCAATAGAGATTTCTGGAAAGAAATAGGGTCTTGTCACACACGCAGCTTCTGCTTAATCCTTCAGAGTGTGTTTGGTGGGCAGGAAAGGCCTGTGGAGGATGTGCAAATGTGTTTGGATTTAGTAGGCCGCCCTTGTTGGAGCTGTTCTTTGCGCAGGATTGATAATAACGTAAAATTCATTATCCTGTAAGTATGTAAAACTGAACCAGAGCGCTTCACAGCAGCAAGCTCCTGTTATCCAGCTCCTTTTATTCAGCTTCCTTTATCCAGCTTCTGTTACCTGGCTTTTGTTATCTGGCTCCTGTTATCCAGCTCCTATTATCCAGCTTCTATAATCCAGCTTCTGTTATCTGGCTTCTATTATCCAGATTGTGTTATTTGGCTCCTGATATCCAGTTCCTGTTGTGCGGCTTCTGTTATCCGGCTCCTGTTCTGTTTTTCTATTTTATTTTTACTTGTACATATACATTTATATCATTGTGCCTTACTTGACACCAGTCTCTTTATGCCAGACTTTATTATTACCATTTCAATTTTTTACTCATTGTTATTATAATAAAAAATATAATGTGATTTGTGAGCTACTGTAGGGCTGAGCAATAAGGAGAAAATTATTCTTTTTTTCCCCCCATATTGATCACTCTCGATATTCGACCTTCAGTCCTATTCGTCAGGATACTGTTGGTGGGACCAGTATTTCCAGAGAAATCCACATTTAAAATTTGGAAGGAATGAATTTGTACAGTACATTAAACCCAAATGTTTGCACGCGTTACAGTTAGCGATGGACATACATGTACCAATTGTTCAAATTTAAATTCACAAATTGCATGAAATGTATAAATGAAATCAGTCAACTCACTGCATCAGTGAAATAAATAAACACAATATTTTAACTCTTCAACTGAAACCTTACATACACAAGGATCAAAATACAAAAAGAAAAAAAAAAAGTAAAATATAGTAGACTGATTCATCAGCTGGTTTCACTTTGTGGTCTGACCTCGCAGCATTAGGATTCGTTCGCACAATGGTAGACGGGTACTTTTAAATTAAACCAATCGCCTCTGTTTGGTAGTCACGTCTGTAATGTGCTGCTAACGGGGGTAACTGGTATATTAAGCTTTTCCCAAATCCCATAGGAAGAAGGACAATAACATCTTTCCCCTTGATAAAATTCACCGAACATTCTTTGTTCCAGCTTTAAATCCGCAATCTCGGGAATCGTTGCCATCACAGAATGTCTGGCTCTTTGCTGATTGACTGGTGCCCACACTTGCACTTCCAGGGTTTTTGCAAAATGTCTAGTGTATTCTGATTCCTGACCTAGTCGCTGGAGAGAAATGAAATTGAGCAGAGGCACTAGGTGGTGCCAAATATAGTGCCACTATTGTCAAACTGAGGTTTTTGGACCTTTTTTGTTAATTGCAAACCCTCAAATGGGACTTAAGTAACTAATTGTAATTAAGTAATTGCAATTAAAGGTTGTATGGAGGATTTTTTTTTTTGTTTCAAGTTGTCAATGATAGCATTATAGAGGTGCAGTAGCCTTGTAATTATGATGACCAAAAAAAAGAGAATAAAAATTCATCAACTCTGGACGTGGTGGGGCTCAACATTTGCCAATAGATAACGACACTGCCTCGTTATCTGTGAGCTGACAGGCTGTCAATCAATCTCCCTACGTTTCTAGTGTAACTGACTTGCCTGCGCGCCGCCGGTACGTGGTTTACGTACGCCTGTCACGCAGTCCACAGACGCAAGACTCACTGACGCTGTTTACTCCACCAACGCAACAGTTCTTAGCGGCTTTTTTTTACCTATATCTTCCTCGCAGTTCGCACAAAGTTTGTTGCAATGGCAGACAAGAATCCAGGAGCAGTTAGCCGCAAAAGAAAGTCCGTTTTTGAGGTCGCTGAAAGAAGAAGACAAGGGGAAAAGCAGCGAAGCCAAACTAAGGTGATTCTTGAAGATTCATTCCAGCGATGGCGCGACTGAAGCAGACGAAGGGTCTAAAGACGCATTGGTCGCCAAATTACTCCTGGACAGGTCACTTCTGCTTATTATGAAAACGTACTTTATTTCCAAGAGCTAGTCAAACGTTTTTCAGGACACGAAAGCGATATCCTATGTCTGAAAACGTAATTTTCAAGGCAAAGAAAGAGTCCGCTTGCTGCTGCGTGTTGTAGCTAGTTCATTCGCACGGAATCTCCGCGCAACCTTCTCTGCTCCCCTTTCCTGCTCCTGTCCCCGCTGCCCGATCCGCTCTTCCCCCTGCTCCTCACTTCTCCAGGCACGGAATCTCCGTGCACCGCTCCCCTCTCTCCTCTCCTCTCTCCCTGCTCCGCTTTTCTCCCTGCTCCTCACTTCTCGTCCGCGAACGAAATGTCCGCACACCCGCTCCTCACTTCTCCACCTTGCCTAACCAACACTGTAGTTAGTTGTTTACAAGTCATGTGCAGCGCACCGGCTGTAAACAAACCTGTTTCTGGCGTAAAGAGGAGGCGGGAGGAGGCGTTTCTACGTAGGGAGCTGTAGGGGAGGGGGGGTGGTTTCACACATGCGCAACATTTGAAAAAGGACAAACAGTCACTGGATTTCTCGTTCCTTGGAAAATCCTCTATACAACCTTTAATAAAAATATATTGTTAAATAAAAGAAAAATTTAATTACCTATCAGATTATAATGGCAACAAATGTCCCAGTATATATATATGCAGCTTTTGAGGTCCAAATCAGTCTGCTGTGTACTGCCTGTCTCTAAATATAAAGCATTTTATTGTCAGTATCAAGACGTGTGTGGTGGCTTTGCAGGCAAAATTATTTTCTGGTCTGGTCTGAAAGATATAAAAAACACTTACAGGCTCACTGTGGTGATTAGAGTGCTCTGACTGCATAAGGTGAGGAATTATTCTAGACCACTGTAAACAGTTTAACATGGACTAGTCCTGTTTCTCATGTTTTAAGTTCTTGTCTGTGAGGTGAGGTTTCTGTGGAAATCCCTGCCTTATCTGCGTAAGTGCAGATGGAGTTAGCAGTGGGTACATTCAGGAGGAGGGTGCCCAATTCGTCTTGTATAACTAGATTTGTGACAGAGCTAAAAATGGCCATGTTCATTTATGAACACAGTCTACGGTTGACATCCTTATTGAGCTGATTAGAACATCTCAGTCCCTTTCTTTATACAGTCTGTGGTTCCAGGATGTGAAGAAGCGGGTCCTGAGTTTTGTCGAACAACAGCTGGAAAGGCTCCACATGCTCCTGGCCCCAGATCATCCAAAACACTCTGAGAGTGAGGAAGAGGCGAGCAAAGAGGTTCTGACCATCACCATGGACATCCTGAAGGAGATGGATCAGGAGCTTCTGGCCCAACGCCTTTCTAGCAGTAAAAATCTCCAGATGCCTTCCCATCTTCCTGCATCCTTGTGTGTCAGATGCCCTCTCATCTTCCTGTATCCCTGTGTGTCAGATGCCCTCTCATCTTCCTGTATCCCTGTGTGTCAGATGCCCTCCTATCTTCCTGTATCCCTGTGTGTCAGATGCCCTCTCATCTTCCTGTATCCCCGTGCGCCAGATGCCCTCCCATATGAAGTATGTCTAACATTATACCTCTTGTATCTTGTTTAAAGGGACTACAGTTGGATTCAGAGATAAACTGAAGTCTGATCTGCAGCAGAGGTTCAATCAGAGGTTCAGTCATGTGTTTGAGGGCGTAGCTAAAGCTGCAGACTCTGTCCCCCTGAACCAGATCTACACAGAGCTTTACATCACAGAGGGCGGAACCTCAGAGATCAACCAGGAACATGAGGTCAGACACATGGAGACCGTGTCCAGGAGACCTGCTACTCCAGAGACCATCACATGTGAAGTCATGTTTAAAACCATGCCACATTCATCAGGGCCAAACAGAGTGGTGCTGACGAAGGGCGTGGCCGGTGTGGGGAAGACAGTGCTGACTCAGAAGTTCAGTCTGGATTGGGCTGAAGGCCGGGCCCACCAGGACCTCAAGCTGCTGTTCCCGTTCACTTTCAGAGAGCTCAATGTGCTCAGAGACACACAGTTCAGCCTGGTGGGACTGCTGCATCACTTCTTCGGTCCATCCAAAGATCTCTGCAGCTTCCAACATCAGATGCTCTTCATCTTTGATGGACTGGACGAGTGCAGACCTTCTCTGGACTTCACCCAAGCACAGCACCTGACCGACCCCACAGAGATCACCTCAGTGCATGTGCTGCTGGTAAACCTCATCAGAGGAAGCCTGCTTCCCTACGCTCGCCTCTGGATAACCACGCGACCCGCAGCAGCCAATCAGATCCCTGCTGAGTATATCTTCATGGTGACAGAGGTACAAGGGTTCACCGACACACAGAAGGAGCAGTACTTCAGGAAGATGTTCAGAGATGAGGCCAACAAAATCATCTCCCACATCAAAATGTCCAGAACTCTCCACATCATGTGCTACATCCCAGTCTTCTGCTGGATCCTCTCCACTGTTCTAAAGAAGCTTCTGGAACAAACAGAGAGACCAGAGCTGCCCCAGACTCTCACACAGATGTACGCCCACCTTCTTACAGTGCAGGCCAAAGTCCAGAACATCAAGTATCACCAGGGATCAGGGACAGATATTCACTGGACTCCAGAGATCAGGGAGATGGTGTGGTCTCTGGGAAAAGTAGCTTTTGAGCAGCTGCAGAAAGGAAACCTGATCTTCTACGAGTGTGACTTGGAAGACAGCGACATTGACCTCACTGCCGCCTCAGTGTACTCCGGAGTGTTCACACAGGTTTTTAAAGAGGAGAAAGGCCTGTACCAGGAGAAGGTGTACTGCTTCATCCATCTGAGTGTGCAGGAGTTTCTAGCTGCTCTTCACGTCCATCACACCTTCTTCAGCTCTGGAGAGAACCTACTGAAGCCACCACAGTCTGGATTAAAACGTAAAAGAAAAAGAAAAAACACTTTGACACAAGAAACCACCAAGGCACTAGACCTTGAGGCAGCCTTTTACTGCTCTGCTGTGGACCAGGCCTTACAGAGTCAAAACGGACACTTGGACCTGTTCCTGCGCTTCCTCCTGGGACTGTCTCTGTCTACCAATCAGAAGCTGCTGCAGGGTCTGCTGACTCCCTCAGGAAGTGACCAGGCCAATGAAGAGACAGTCAAGTACATCAAACAGAAGCTGAATGAAAAGGGTCTGTCTACAGAGAGAGGCCTGAACCTGTTCCACTGTCTGAATGAAATGAATGACCGCAGTCTGGAGGAGATTCAGAAGAACATGAGAAAATACCTCTCTGATAGAAAGATGTCTCCTGCTCAGTGGTCTGCTCTATCCTTTCTCTTACTGTCCTCAGACTCAGACCTGGAGGAGTTTGACCTGAGGAAATACCAGGCCTCAGAGAAAGCTCTCCTGGGTCTGCTGCCGGTGGTCAGAGCCTCCACCAAAGCCCTGTGAGTACAGAGTGTATATCAGCTCTTGTGTGGTGTTTCTAGTCTCTAATGTCCCTCTGTCTCCTCAGTCTGTGTGGCTGTGGCCTGTCCCCGTACAGCTGTGGTCCTCTGGTCTCAGTCCTCAGCTCCTCCAGCCTTACACATCTAGATCTCAGTCATAACGACCTCCAGGACTTAGGAGTGGAGGAACTGTCGTCTGGACTAAAGAGCGCCCCCTGCAGACTGGAGACACTCAGGTGAGACGCTCCCACGGTGCTCTCTGCCCCTTTGTGTCCACATGAGTATAATGCTTTAATGCTGTGTCTTTAGGCTGTCTGGATGTCTGCTCTCAGAGAGGGGTGGGGCTGCTCTGGCCTCAGCTCTGGGCTCCACCCCTCCCTCTCACTTGAGAGTGTTAGACCTGAGCTACAACCATCTAGGACCCTCAGCAAAGCTCCTGACTGCTCTACAGGACCACAGACCCCGGCTGTGTGTCAGGTGAGATTAGGCCTGTCACATTAAATACTATAACACAGGAGTTTCTCTCTGTAGCAATATATTGTGCTTCACAATAAGTTAACAGGTGTAGGTGAGACCACCCCCTGCTGTCTGTCAGACGAGACTGACTTTTGAGACCACCCTGGTCTGTGGTCCATGGTTGGTCCTGGTCTCTGGTCTTTGGTCCATGGTTGGTCCTGATCTCTGGTCCTGATCTCTGGTCCTGATCTCTGGTCCTGGTCTCTGGTTCTGGTCTCTGGTCTCTGGTCTCTGGTTCTGGTTTCTGGTCTGGTCTAAAATGGAGTTGTGTGTTTCAGGACGGAGCCTTCTGGAGAGCGCTGGATGGTCCCAGGTCTGAGGAAATGTGAGTCTGCTTTTAGTTCATTCATACAGTAAAGTGCATGTAACAGGTCATATCATTACATTAATTATGATAAAAATTTGTTAAATCTTGCCTAGTTTTCTTTAAAGAGTTATTAAAGATCACCTCTATCCTATACAATGCTATGAAGACAAAGCAGTTGACCTTGGATGATCCAGCTGAGGAAGACTATAGCAAATTCAAGTTTGACCTAAGTTGTCGAATTTCAGATCTTAAAGCAGCACGACTGTTGGCATCAGAAGTCACCTCAAAAGTAGCATCTTTATATAACTCATTAGTTAAGGAAATAGAGTTAAGGGAAATGCGAACTGCAGCAATTGCAAGACCTTTAGAAATAAATGAGACTGAAAAAGCACTAAGAGCCGCCATCAAAAAGTGCGTTCAGACTGCAGCTTGAAGTGACCCAAATCCGTTTTTTTGGCTTCTATGTGACCTGTATCCGATCTTTTAATGACAGTCTGAACAACACAGATCAGATTTTTTTCAAATGCGACCCAGGCCACTTGAGATATGTGGTCCTGAAACCGATACATATCCGATCTTTTCACATGCGACTTCAGTGTGAACGGCCAAAACGCATTCATTCGACCTACGTGTTATCAACAAGCCACAAACGTCACTATTCTGCACTGAAGTAGGCGAAAATTGTTAATGAACTCCATGTCACTGAAGTGAAGCACATCACCACTCACCACTCTTGGCTACGTCTCCACATCCACATGTTCCTTTCAACGGACGTCGCTGCCGCTGTCCCACAAAACACCAAAAACCTCGTCCTTCTACTTCTCAATCTCCTCCTTAAAACAAGTAAGTTGTACATGTTCTGGCTCCGGTACGAGAGGAACTTTAAAATTGCCAGGTGCTCAATGCTCGGGTCCATGTTTGGACAACTTCCGTAAACATAGAGCATGCTCACTGCGGTTGATGTCATCGTGTCCTCCAGTGTGCATGCGGGACACTTTCAGGCCGTTTACTGTTCACACAGGGGATCGCATACAAGTCGCATTTAATTGGAAATATGAACGACCTCGCAAAAACATCGGATTTCACAAAAAAATCGGGATTGAGCGTTAAGCCCTGCAGTCTGAACATAGCCAAAGAGGTTTTGGAAAATGTGGAGAAAACTAAAGAAATGCTGGGCAACGTTGTTTCTGATGAGGCGAGCCTTGATGCAAAGATCGAAAAAAAGAGACAGGAATTGGATGAGGACACCAGAGATTTTGTAAATGCATGTCAGGTTTGCAATCAGTCTAAGTCTACACACCAAGCACCTGCTGGCCATCTTCTTCCCTTACCTGTTCCCGACCGGCCTTGGTCCCATATATCCCTGGACTTCGTCACTGGCTTGCCGGTTTCCAGTGGACACACCACCATCCTGACTGTAGTCGATCGCTTTAGTAAGATGGCCCATTTCATTCCTCTGGCCAAACTCCCTTCTGCCAAAGAGACGGCTGAACTCATGTTGTAGCATGTGTTTCGGCTACACGGACTCCCCACTGACATAGTCTCTGATCGGGGTCCACAGTTCACCTCCATCTTCTGGCGTGAGTTCTGTTTACTTCTAGGAGCCACTGTTAGCCTTTCATCAGGCTACCATCCTCAGTCCAACGGCCAGACTGAGAGATTCAACCAGCAGATGGAGACAGTGCTGCGGTGTATGGCCTCCAGGAATCCGTCTTCCTGGTCCCAGCAACTACTCTGGGTCGAGTACTCCCACAACACGCTGAAAAGCTCTGCCACTGGTTTTTCCCCATTCCAATGTGCTTATGGTTACCAACCACCCCTGTTCCAGTCTCAGGAAAAGGAGGTTTCTTGCCCCTCTGTCCAAGCCTTCATGAAACGCTGTCACAGAACCTGGAAACAGGCCCGGACTGCTCTGCTCACCTCTGCCCGTCGCTACTCTGCATCAGCCAACCGCCGCCGTTCTGAGGCTCCTGCATACCAGGCTGGTCATATGGTTTGGCTCTACCAAGGACCTAGCACTCAAGGTGGATTCCAAGAAACTAGCTCCTAAGTTTATCGGCCCTTTTGAAGTTGAGAGGATGGTCAATCCAGTGGCTGCGCGTCTCAAGTTGCCAAAAGCTATGCGGATCAATCCCACCTTCCATGTCTCAAAGTTGAACCTGGTTTGAGACAGTCCTCTTGCCCCTGCCTCACCCCCGCCTCCGCCTACTCGTCTGATTGATGGAGAACCCGCGTACACGGTGAGGCGTCTGCTTCGTTCCAGACGGCGTGGTAGGGACATCCAGTACTTGGTTGACTGGGAGGGGTATGGGCCTGAGGAGCGTTCTTGGGTGCCTGCCAGCTTCATTTTAGACCCTCTTCTTATTAAGGACTTCCATGAGCAACATCCTGAACAGCCTTCAAAGGGCTCTTCAAGTTCTCATACGGTTCCTTCTGCTACCCTGGGTGATCCATCTGGGGAATCTGACCTTTCAGAAGAATTCTGACCCTCCTCCAGGCCCCCTCTTTCCACCCGTGGTCGGCCTTTTGGTTTTGGGACGTCAGGAGCCATCGCTTGAGAAGGGGGTTCTGTCACAGTTCTGCCTTTTTGTTTACATGTTTTCCCCCAGTCTGTTACGGTCCTCCTTTTGCTACCACCCTCCTTTACCTGCAGCTACCTCTCATTCCGTAATCAGCCCAGACCAGTCTATATATACTCCCTCTTCTCCCTCAGTCTTTGCCAGATTGTCAACCTGAAAAGACCGACACTCAAGCTCCTGACAACCCTGAATCATAACCCCTGAATCTGATCTGTTTTCTGCTTCTGAAATTCTGAGTTTCCCTGTTTGTTGTCCCTGTTCTTGAGTTTTTTCCAGTCTTGGAAGATATTTTCTTTCACACTTAATATCATATATTCCTCTGTTGTATTTCCAGTCTGAGTTGCCATTATAAACATTTCCTGTTATAGGATACTTTCAGTTATTTAAATAAGACTTTGTTTGCAGGTGTACATGTGTTGCATTTGAGTCCAAGTTACCTGCGTGATAGTACAATCTGGCCAGTATGGACTCAGCACACAATGAGATTCTGTTGGAGCGGCTTGCCAAGCTAGAGGCTAGTTTGCAGCAACAGCAGGTCGAGCTAGCATCTACTGCTTTTGCAGCTCGTCAATCAACTGTAGCAAGTGAACAGAACATTGCTAATTTGACGGCTCAGATCCAGCAACTGGCAGTTACTATTGCCCAGTTAGTTTCTGCTGTTCCTCCCGCTCCAATCACTCCTACACCACAGCCTTCAGTTGAAGTGATTGCACCTAGGCCGGTTTCCGAACCCAGAGTAGGCACACCTGAACGTTATCGGGGAGACCCTGAAGGGTGCAATCCATTTTTGACCAACTGTACCATTCTGTTTGCCTTACAACCACACACATTCTCCACAGAGAAAGCCAAGGTGGCATTTGCTATTAACCATCTTACTGAAAGGGCTAGACTGTGGGGGACTGCTGAGTGGGAGCGTCAGACAGCATCAGACGCCTTTGCAAAAGAACTCCGCAAGGTGTTCGGAGCCAGATCCTCTGGACCCGATGCGGCTGGTGGTCTGATCGGGTTGCGACAGGGGGCCCGCTCTGTTGCTGACTACTCAATTGAATTCCGTACCCGGGCCCTTCAAAGTGAGTGGAATGTCAGAGCTCAGACCGATGCCTTTCTCTTGGGTTTGAATGACCACATAAAGGATGAGTTGGTTTCTTATGATCTCCCCTCGGATCTTGATCACTTGATAGAACTGGCAACCAAGCTAGATCGTCGAATCCAAGCTCGGTGACAAGAGAGAGGACTGAAACTTTCTAAACGACAACCAATTCCCCATTCACGTCCCACATTAGATATCAGTCAGTTTGTCAGTCACCCCCCGTCTCCTCATGTTGGAGGTTCAGAACCCAGGCAGCCAGGCAGAACCTGTCTTTCTTCTGAAGAGCGACATCGTCGTCGTCAGGAGAATCTCTGTCTCTACTGTGGGAGGCCTGGCCATGTTGTCTCTAGTTGCCCAGTAAAAGGGGCAGGCTCATCTGTAAAGACGGGAGTACTGATGAGTCTATCCTCAACTCCCTTCCCTGTTAAACGCCCCCAGTTTCAAGCTCGTCTGCTGCTCAAGAGTGGAACTCACACAGTGACCACTCTAATCGACTCAGGGTCTGACATTTGCCTTATAGATGAGAACCTGGTCCAGCAGTTAAAGATAAATTCTGTTCCTCTCCCAGCACCTGTACCTGCTAATGCTCTGAATGGGAGACTTCTGGGCTCCATAACACACCGCACTGTTCTTGTTCACCTGCTTATGGCCGGCAATCACCATGAGACAATCCAATTTTACATCTTCAGAACCCCATAATCCTCAGTTTCCCTTGGCTTCTCCGTCACAATCCCCAAATTGATTGGTCTACCAGTTCTAGCTGGAGCCAGTCTTGCTACCAGATCTGTCTTAAGCAAGCCATTCCAGTAGTACTACCAAATGAAAACACTAGTTCTCTCCCAGATTTAACAGGTGTTCCTGAAGAGTACCATGACCTCAGAGAGGTTTTCAGCAAGGCCAAGGCAACATCACTTCCCCCACATCGTCCTTATGACTGTACCATGGAGAAGTATGTCAATGAGTCATTGGCTGCAGGAATCATCCGTCCCTCTTCGTCTCCCGCTGGTGCCATTTTTTTCTTTGTTGACAAGAAAGACAAGACACTCAGACCTTGCATAGACTACAGAGTGCTAAACAGTATTACAATCAAGAACTGTTACCCTCTGTCACTCATTTCTTCGGCGTTTGAACTCTTGCAAGATTCTGTAATTTATACTAAACTAGACCTTACCATCTTGTCCGGATTCGTGAGGGGGATGAGTGGAAAACGGCCTTTAACACGCCTACTGGACATTATGAGTATTTGGTTTTCATAGATACCACTTGAGGCAGTAGCACAGACCGAAGCTGCTGTTCCGACAAAGTGCATTTCCTGTGGATCATCATGTCTTTTAGAGATTTAAGAAATTTCACAGAAATGATGAGAGCGTTAGGGTACCCTCGGCTGATATCAATGGAAAATTTTCGAACACCCAACTTTACCTTAGTGGCGGAAAATCTAATTTGGCTTGTGAAAAGATATAAGCCTCAAAATATCATCAAAGTGGTTAAACACCAAGCACCTCTATCAAGCTGATGGATATTCAGTTAAGGTAATGCCACAACTGTTACCAAACAACAATTCTGCAAGCAAGGGCCAAAACTTATCTTATGTTTATTATACTTTCTTATACTTTCCTCTCAAACATCTAAAGCAGGCATGTCTAAACTATGGCCTGGGGGCCAAATGCGGCCCTCAGACAAATTTTTCTTGGCCCTCAGACTTCCAGGTATTTTGGCCCAAATTACCTTGCATCAATTTAAAAAAATAAATAAATAAATACTGCAAGTTTTTTTCAAAAATCGACCTTGATAAAGCTACTCTTTAATATTTAGTGTGTGGTTTTCAGGATCTTAGCATGAATAAAAACAGATGGCTCATTCTAATGTGTTAAACATGCACACATTTCAATTATTCACTGTATTGAGCATCAGTCTATGGCCCTCGATCAGCCCTCTGCTTCATCTGTGTTTAGATATGTGGCCCTTGATTAAAAAAGTTTGGACACCCCAATCTAAAGTATATTAATGAACAGAAGAAATATACATGTATCCTGCACACTTAATGTACATGACACTTTTTTATTATTTAAACTCAAAAAGGAGGGGGAAGATGAAAACTTAAATGCCATCCCTGTCTTCCATTAGAGCACAAGTTAAATGCTTTGCTGAAACTTCTCTTTCAGTCGAACAAAGAAATATATAAATGAATTCTATTCATAGCAATAACTGCATGAAAAGGTCACTGATAATAATTTAAATGTATGGTGTTACTTTAAGTCGCTATTGGACATTTTTAAGCCACAACAAGAAAATACAATAAAAATGGTAAGGTAATGGTAATGGCAACAAGCATAAAGTACTACCAACAATGACTATATGACAGTACATTTAGGGCGCTTTCACAGCACTAGTTTGATTATTTGGTCAGCACCACGCAATAGTTATTATGTAGCATAAAGACTCCAGTGTGGTCCTTTCACACCTGCAAACCAACCAAACTTGGTCTGATTGACATACTGTATATCCAAGGCTCCTGCGCGCAGCGGGTTCGAATGGACGTGGCTCGAGGCTGAATGCCAGACCTCTTGGAAGCATACACACACGCTGCCCGGTTGATCCTGCCAGTAGCACGTGTTTGTCTTAAAGTTGAAGCCATGCAAGTCTAAGTCCACACGGCCGGTACAGGGAAACTGCAAATGTCTCATTAAATCAGTTATGGTTCCTTTGATCGCTCTACTGTTACTTGGACCACTTTTGGCCACCATTCGAGGTTCACCTCATGTCTTCTCCACCACAAACAGGAAATGAAATAATTAGTATCCCCTCCCATGATGCTTTTCGAATAGTTCTTTTGGACCTACTGTTTATGATTTGGACCCAAGTTTGCATTCTCACCAGAGAGACTGCACCAGAGTTTGGCATTTGTTGCAGAGTCAAGTGGACCGAGGCCACCTCTTTTTTGAGGTCTCGGTCCACTTGATTTAGTCTGGATCTGAGTGCGATTGAAGCTTTCACACCAATGAAAACAAACTGAAATAAGAGCTTCTGGTTCAAATGGAATATTTGATACACACCATCTGCTGTCGGTGTGAAAGGACCCTTAAACTCGTCTCTCTCTCTATTCAGACCAGACCACGTTTTTATAGATGCTTCTTATAAACATAAATTTATGAATATTTTGACATTGCTTTTTGTTTAAATTCCAGAGCATTTAGAACAAAATAATAAGATGAAATGTTTTGTGTTTCAGACTCACAGGAGTTCTCCCTGGACCCAGACACAGCTCACAGACACGTACTTTTGTGTGAGAACAATCGAACTGCGATACATGTGAAGGAGGAGCAGCAGTATCCAGATCATAAGGACAGGTTCACAGACTACTATCAGGTCCTGAGCTGCACAGGCCTGAAGGAGCGTTGGTACTGGGAGGTGCACTGGAGAGGGCAGGATGTTGAAATAGCCATGAGTTACAGTGGGATCAAACGAAGCGGACGGGGACTGGAGTGTGGGTTTGGAAACAATGATCAGTCCTGGAGCCTGGAGATCTATGATGAAGAGTACTATGTCTGTCACAACAACAACGCAACACGACTCCACCGCTCCCATAGCTCAGAGAGAGTGGGCGTGTCATCTGGTAAAGGAGATGTGTCCTCTGGCAGAGTGGGCGTGTTCCTGGACTATGAGGCCAAAGCTCTGTCCTTCTATGAGGTCTCCTCTGATGGAGAACTGTTCCACCTCTGGACCTTCTCCTCGTCCTTCTCTGAGCCTCTGTTCCCTGGGTTTGAACTGGGGAGAGAAGGCTCCTCTGTGACTCTGGTGAAAGAGATGAGACAATGAACTCTTCTGACCAAACAGAACCACAATGAGGACAAAGCGATGAGAAAAGGAGGGAGTATTTTATATCTATGGGGTATTAAAGAAGAAATACTTTATTTCTATCAGGAATTAACTGCTAACACATAACATATTTAGCTCACCGTGTTACCTTTTATTGTTTTGAAATGGTGTATTTGTCCAAAACAATGTATTACCATGTTCTAAAAGTTTCACTTTCATTTTTACTGCTCTGAGCCCCCCTCCCTTTGCTCCCTGCGCTAAGTAACTCCCTCTTGAGAGTGCTATCACAACACAATGGTGGCGAGGGTAGATGCAGCAACCTCTTGCTCTGAAATAGTGCTGTGTTTTTATTGGTCAAAATGAGTTTGTCTGAATGTTTTTCTCGTCAGTCTACACTGGAATATAAGTACAGTCGACAGGCAGTGTTAGAGATTCATAAAACCAAAAGCGAGAGCCAAATTGTCCCGGGGAATCAGAAAAGCAAGAAAGGAGTAAAAACATAACTTCCCTGTTCAAGGACAGCAGAGATGCAAAGAGCTTATGGCCGACCATCGCCATCATCGACTACAAGCCTGTGCCACAGAGCTGCGAGAGCAACACCTCTCTGGTCAATGATCTGAACAGCTTCTTTGCAAACTTTGAAACACAAAACTTCAAAGCCACCATCATCATACCTGTGCCAAAGAAACCATCCCCATCCTGACGCCCATCATTATGAAGTGCCCCACCCTGGACCCCTTCCAGTTCACATACTGTGTGACTGAGCTCCTCACCTGATCTCTAAGGGAGCCCCCAGCCAACTCATTTCAACTGCTTGTATCCGCAATCTTGTCCTTCTGGTCATTACCCAAAGCTCATGATCACAGGTCAGAGGGTAGGAATGTAGATTGACCGATAAATTAAGAGCTTTGCCTTTCAAATCTTTCAAATCAGTTGGATTTAAGTTTGCTTTTGTTGAATGTAAGTTTTGTGTAAGTTTTTGCTGCTTTTTCTACAGGAATTGTACAAAAATGCATAGAAAATAAATATCTTGAAGTTGGTACTCTGAAATTGTACCTTTGTGCTTTTTATTTGTCGTGTACTACACATGGATGTAATACACATACAATAACACATAGTCCAACAATCACACTCAAAATAAATATGAATAGCATTAAAATAGTGGCGTTAATAAGAACTACTAGATTGGGTTTGTTGAAACTTGCTTAAATTTTTAAGTGCTGATCCTTGTGTCTCTATGGGGAAAATGCATTTTGAGAAAACGGCTTTTTGAAGTTACAATGTCCCAGAGAGCTCTACGGAGGTGAGGTGATTACATTCGGTATTCAAACATCTTTCGGTGCAGAGTGAACACATGCAAGCTTATGTTAAGAGATCAACCTGAACAAAAATCCAGTTGAAGTGTCTCCCCTCACTCAAGCTTTTGTAGCTTCCTTTAATTTAATGTAAATGAAAAAAAAAAAGCTTCATAAATAAATATTAATATGTATTAATGATGACACCAAACAACCGTCAGTTCACTCTGTCTAATAGATCACAGTGTGGATTGTTCCAGATATGTCTGTTTACTGCACTTAATGTCATCCTCCAACATGAGTTTACAGCACACACCTAACTAACGTCTGACACCAGTACGTGTGCTCTTCAACACTTTTACATGAGTCTTAGAGCTATTATTCATTTTATGGCCTCAAAAAGAATCTGACACACAGCCCAGAGAGACAGTATATCTTAGGTCTTCTGTGGTTGAATGAATGAACGAACATTTTCTTAGAATTGTATGAAATTACATTTTATTAAACATTTTATTTTTAAACAATATTGTACATATATAATATACATATAATAAAAACACTGCACAAAATGTGATCACACTGCCCTCTTATGGGCCACTATTCAAACTCATCTCTATTGTCCATATTACACTGGAGCAGTGAAAAGTACAGACAGTGGAGGAGGCCTTTGTCAGTTTGAAGCACTGTTACCAGTGTTGGGAAGGTTACTTTTAAAATGTAATCCCCTACAGATTACAGATTACACAATCCAAAATGTAGTTAGTAACGTAATCCATTAAATTACTTAAAGTGAGTAACGTAATCTGATTACTTTGGATTACTTGATATTGTCATGTTTTTTTAAACGACATGAATGTAATAACCACATCCTGAAAATTCTTGTTTGTTGTCTTCAAATTGTCTGAGCCCAAGTCTCCATGAATAAGCAACTGTTTACTGTAGAGAAACAAAGACCATGAGATCTGAATATAAGAGGTTTTGTCTGTTAAAAGACAGTAACAAGATCAGTCTTCCTTAATATTAAAAAATATTATTGATAGAGAAATTATTTTTTATATGAGATCACCTTAAATTATGTCAACCTACTGTTAGGTGTCATGTTGTTTAGACCTGGTTTAGTCCTGGTTTAGTCCTGGTTTATTTCCTGATTTTTAGACCTGGTTTACTCCTGATTTTAGACCTGGTTTAGACCTGGTCTAGACCAGGTCATTAGTTCTGGTTTAGTCGTGGTTTAGTCCTAGTTTAAACCTGGTTCTGTCCTGCTTTAGTCCTGGTTTAGTCCTGGTTTAGTCCTGGTGTTAGTCCTGGTTTAGTTTAGAAGTGCGGTTTACACGAGAAAACACGTTCCACACGCAGCGCACGAGACGGCGGTGTCCGCGCTGTAACTACGGAAGGAGACGTGGTCCGCGGGTTCTCAGGTTGATGACGATGATGAAGGTGTGTGTTTGTGTGTGTTTGTGTGTGTTTGTGTGTGTTTGTGTGCACGTCCACTCATGTGGCAGGTCACTATAGGACAGTAGTGCAGATATTCTATGTAGGGGTGTCAAATTATCGCGTTAATTGCGATTAATTAATTACAGTCATATTTAGCGCGTTATGTTTTTTAATCGCGTTAATCTCATTTTTAATCTCTAACTTTAGTGTTTCTGTATGTGAGTTGCTTTATTATAAAACCTGTTTTTATGTGTTGTTGGGACAACAACACACACACGCACAAACAAAAAACACATTTATACATTTTTTAATTTCGGCAATTCCACTCATTATCGGAAACCCACACAAAACACGCGCAGTAAGAGCGACGTTTACGGCGTCAGTTGCACAATGGACGAGGTCGAAGAGCCAGTAGAACAGAGTCAGCAGTGCACAGGTAAAAACGCATTCGTGTCTTGGAAATTATTCTCCCGACGTGAAATATAAAAGAAAATAACAAATATAAAATCGCCTACAACTTAAATGTCACTGGTGAAAACAACCTGCATAGACTCATGATGTCTGCACTACTGTCCTATAGTGACCTGCCACATGAGGGGACACGCACACACGCACGCAAACACACACAAACACACACAAACACAAACACACACCTTCATCATCGTCATTAACCTGAGAACGCGCGGACCACGTTTCCTTCCGTAGACACTGCGCGGACACCGACGTGCTGCCGTGAGCCGCGTGTGGATCGTGTTTTCTCGCGTACGCTGCGTAAACCGCGCTTCCTCCTGTGCGCCTCTAAACCAGAACTAACACCAAGACTAAAACCAGGACTAATTCAGTCCAGGACTAAACCAGGACTAAACCAGGTCTAAACCAGGACTAAACCAGAACTAAAACCAGAACTAAAACCAGGACGAAACCAGGACTAAACCAGAACTAACACCAGGACTAAAACCAGGATTAATCCATTCCAGGACTAAACTAGGACTAAAGTAGGACTAAAGCAGGTCTAAACCAGGACTAAAACAAGGACTAAAACCAGTGATCTCATATATAAAGCATTTCTCTATCAATAATATTTTTAATATGGTTAAGGAAAGACTGGACTTTTTATTGTCTTTAAGTAGACAAAAGTTCAGATTTCCTCGTCTTTGCTACTTTACAGCAAACAGTTTCTTATTCATGGAGACTTGGGCTCAACAGCCAATTTGGAGAGATTTGTTAAACAATAAATGACTTTATAAAGTCACTTTTTTTAATCTATATCAGTCTTTTGATCTGCCACAATAATGTAATAATGAATTTAAATGAAAATACCTCAAATTGAAGGCTTTTCTCAGCAATTTTTAGGTGAGATTAAAATGAGATTAATTAGATTAATTAATTACAGATCATAATTAATTAATCTCTCAATTTTTTTAATCGCATGACAGCACTAATTCTATGCAGGTTGTTTTCACCAGTGCCAGTAGCTCCTGTTTCACATTTAAGTTGTAGGCGATTTTATATTTGTTTTGTTTTTTATATATATATATATCTCACATCGGGAGAAGGATTTCCAAGACACAAATGCGTTTTTACCAATGCACTGCTGCTTCCACTGTGTGACTGACACCGCCAACTTTAACATGACGTTTACATCGCTCTTACTGTCGCATTCTGTTTGGGTTTCCGGCAATGAGTGGAATTACCAAAATAAAAAAATAAATAAATGGGAGGTAGCACAAAATGTGAAAACAGGAAAATACCGCCTTGTAATCCACTTATTTCAGCAAAGTAACTGTAATCCAATTACCACTCATTGAAACAGTAACTGTAACGGAATACAGTTACTCATAATTTGTACTCTGATTACGTAACAGCGGTACATGTAATCCGTTACTCCCCAACACTGACTGTTACATGTTAGTAAGTAAAAGGGGTATTTGCATTATGATTTCTGCTCAAACTTAAATACGACTTTAAGACTTTATGGTTAGTATTTTGTTTTTATTGATGTTCCTTTTACTTAAAAAAGACTCTGCACTCTACACTGCAAAAGCGTGAAGGCCAAGCTCAGTATAAAGAACATCCAGATATTCCAGGTATAAAACCTCAATATGAAGGTGAGCACTAAGACCAGACTTAGACTGGACTTAGACCAGACTTAAAGGGCCCATTTTACTCTATTTTCTGATCTATGTTATAATGGTGTCTCCTCCTCACAAACATACCTGGAATTATTTTCATCCACACGTTTAACACATTTCATTTAACACAGTAATCTTAAAAACTACCACTTCATTAGAGCTCATTAGAGCCTTTCCTCTGAATATCTCTGAATGAAACTGCTACACCAGCCCACCTTCTGTTCCACTCCACCTCCCAGTAACAGCGACACATCAGACTCTCTCTGCTCAGGACCTGACACCAACCACTGAATCTGTCTGGATGATCTGGATAACTCTGGTTTTCACTCATAACTGTTACTCTTCTGTTTCCATCAGACAGAGACAGTTTGGTGTGAAGTGTGTTTGGGTCCAGAGTGATTTCTGTAGAATATTGTAAGAAGTCGTCTCTGGAGCTGGGTTCAGCTGGTGCCAGTAAAACCTGGACTGGACTCAGAGTGAGCTGGAGTGTGTCTCTGAGCTTGGACACAGCTCTGGTCACTTCCTCAAAGTAGCTCCAGTCCCCTGTGTGAATGGTGTGTGTCTCTGTGCTCTGTGTGTGTGGGGACAGTGAAGTGTAGACCTGGTAAATGAAAACTGGTTATGATCCTGGGTGAGGGCGTAGCATTCGGTGGTGCAACCAGTGTGACGCCCTAAGGCCTTTCACAATGTTCCCAATAAAAATTTCTTGGTGGCAAAGGCCATTTCTTGCACAGCAATAAAAAAAATGTATGCTTGACATTTACCCATATTAATAAGTGTTTCAAGTCAGGTCCAATCCAGTTTTAGGACTTTAGGACTGGTCAGCCTAAATGAGTGTATTAGTGTAAAATGAAAATAGGAAAATTATTAATTAATAAATAAATATTGTATTTTGGAGGGAAGATTATAAACTTTATTACAAATACATATATTTTATATTCACATTTATACCCACATTTCACCTACAAATAATTCTACAAAATGATCCATGTATGATGAACAGTATATTAAAAATACATGTTTTTACATGCCATAAAATCACTTATTCCATTGTATTGTGAATTAGCTCATCTCGGTGCGGCAATGATCTGGTATTTTCTGGGCACATTGCCAAAGCCACTGGTCTCAGGAGTCAGGCTGATGCTGTCAGGACCTCCACTGCACGAGAAGGTGAAGTGCTGCAGCAGAGACACTATAACGATGAACAACTCCATACGGGCCAGGGACTCTCCAACACACGCCCTCTTCCCTGTGACCAGAGGAACACCGCAAACATAGAAATCAAATAATATAGATCACGTAGACCACAGGTGTCAAACATACGGCCCGGGGGCCAGATCCTCCCCTCCAAGACCTTTAATGTGGCCCTCGGCTGATTTTCTACTTAAATATATGAATTATATTTTCTATTAAAATATTGGTAATTTTCTGTGGTGCTGAGCATAGCAGCGTCACCAGAGCCACCAGAGTGCGTGGCCCCTCCCACCAGAGCAGCACAAAAGAACACTTGTCTCTTTCCAAACACTCTTAAAGGACGATCGTTTCGACTGTTGACTGTGACACCCTCATCAGCAAAATGTCAAAAAAAAGAAAAGTGGACGCTGAGTGCAGGATTTTCCAAGAAAAACTGACTTATTCCTATTTGCATACAAGTTCATGTTAAAACATTGTGTTGAAATAGAATTTTTCTTAAAGTTTCAGATTGTTCATAATATTATAATATTATGTAAAAGAAGTTCATCAATTAAAAAAGATTTCTGTAATAGATTTGCATTTCTCTGCACAAATATTTGAACTTATTGTTATTTTTGGGGTTTATATGCCATGAGTTTTCTGATCTGGCCCCTTTGGGATCAAAGTTGGTTGGATACGGCCCCCGGACCAAAATGAGTTTGACACCCCTGATGTAGACCAATCAACATGCATTAAATTTTACCTGCAGAAAAAGGCATAAAAGCTGGACTTGTCTTAAAGTTTCCGTTGTGATCCAGAAAGTGCTGAGGGTTAAAGGTGAAGGGAGTGGCCCATTGCTTTTCTCCTTTCAGCACAGAGTGTAGCACTGGAAGTATGAAAGTGCCCTATAACAAATACATACTGTATTATACATGTAAAAGCACATCCATGGCTTAAAGCCTATTCACAACCATTATATTAAATGTGATTTGTGAAAAGGAAGCACATGCACCTTTGGGATTGTGTAGCCCCTGAAAGTGAAGTCTTTGAGTGCATAACGGGGGAACCCCAAGGGAGCAAGGTCAGTGAAGCGCTGAACCTCGTGAATAACTGCATCGCAGAAGGAAAGGGACTTCCTTTCTTCCATGTTGGGACTACGACCTTGACCAATCACAGTGTCAATCTCCTCCTGCATTCTCTCTGAATATGGCAAAAATATCAACACATTATTAAATGAATGGTTTAAAATGGGTGCTCTGTAATAGATGCATACTCTGAATGTCGGGGTATTTGATGAGAACACTCAGAGCAAATCTGATAGTAGAGCCGGTGGTCTCTGTTCCTGCTGAAAACAGGTTAAAAACTGTAGACCACAAGTTCTCAAAGTGGAATTCGGTGTTTGGGTTGTCTCTCTCCTGAGGGAAAACACGTGTGTTAATAAACAGTGGATTTAGAGGGCTGAATTTATAAGAGGTTTATATTGGTAATCAGAAAGAATCTATGGCCCTATGGCATTTGAAGACAGTCAATTATGAGACAAATAAATTTGACATTTACCTTTAGATTTTTTTCACCATTTATATGCATATTTACAGTCCTGGATAAAATGGTTGGTACCCCTCTGGCAATGAAAGAATTTTTTTTTTTTTTTTTCTGAAATGACTGAAAAAAGCAATAATAAATAAAAATTTCCTGAAAAATAACCAATGAAAGTCAGACACTGTTTTTAAATTGTTGTTCAACAGAATAATTTAAAAAATCAAACTAATGAAACTGGCCTGGACAAAAATGATGGTACCTCTAGAAAAGATTGTAAGTAACTGAACAATAGGGACATGTTAAATTTAAGTGTGTCCTGTAATCTGCATCACAGGTGTCTTCAAACTTGTCCTCAGTCAATCTGCCTGTTGGAGACAACACTGAACATGGACCAGAGAAAGAGAAGAAGAGAACTGTGTCAGGAGACTAGAAAGAAAATGACAGACAAGCAGGTTAAAAACAAAGGCCATAAGACCATCTCCAAGCAGTTTGTTGTTCCTGTGATTACAGTTACACATGTTCTTCAGAAGTTTAAGGTCCACAGGACTGTAGCCAACCTCCCTGGACGCAGCTCCAAGAAGAAAATTTATGACAAATTGAAGAGATGGATCCAAAGAGCCCAGAACAACCTGCAAAGAAATTAAATGTGAACTCAAAGGGCAAAGTACATCAGTGTCAGATCACACCATCCATCATTGTTTGAACCAAAGTGGACTTCATGGGAGGACACCACTGTTGAAAGTAAATCATTAAAAAGTGAGACTGGAATTTGCCACAATGTATATTGACAGCCACAAAGCTTCTGGGAGAATGTCCTTTGGACAGATGAGACAAAACTGGAGCTCTCTGGCAAGACACATCAGCTCTATGTTCACAGACACAAAAATGAAGCAGACCAAGAAAAGAACACTGTCCCTACTGTGAAGCACGGAGGAGGCTTGGTTTTGTTCTGGGGCTGATTTGCTGCATCTGGCTCAGGGTGTCTTGAACCTGTGCAAGGTACAACCAAATCTCTAAACTATCATTGCATTTTGGAACGAAAAGTGTTGCCTAGTGTCAGAAAGCTTGGTCTCAGTTGTAGGTCATGGAACTTCCAACTGGACAATGACCCAAAACACACAGCTAAAAACACCCAAGAATGGCTAAGAACAAAACATTGGAGTGTTCTGCAGTGTTCTTCTGTGAGTCCAGATCGCAATTCTACTGAACATTTGTGAAAGGAGCTGAAACATGCTTTCTAGAGAAGGAACCCTTCAAACCTGAGAGAACAAGAACAGTTTGCTCACGAGAAATGGGTCAAAATACCAGCAGACCAGTGCAGAAGACTCATTGGCAGTGACTGAAATTGTCTGCTTGCAGAGTTTGCATCAAAAGGTTGTGCAACAAAATATAAAGTTAAGGGTACCATCATTTTTGTCCAGGCCAGTTTCATTACTTTTTTTTTCTTCTAATAATTCTGTTGAACCACAGGTGAAAAACAATGTTTGATTTTTGTCGGACAATTTTCAGTAATTTTTTATTTATTATTGCTTTTCTCAGTTTCAAGTAATTTCAGTGATTATTGTTGATTTTTCTTTCATTGCCAGAGGGGTACCAACAATTTTATCCACGACTTTATACATACATATAGTATAATAGTTTTGGTTACAGGAATCAAGTATAAGTATGATTCAAGCCTCCTACCTGGTTCATGCGGATAAGAAAGCAGTCGATGAAGTCTCGTGGAGAGCTGGGATCCAGTGTCTTTATGTGCTCTTCAATTTTCTCTCTATGGAATGCTCTCACCTTGTTAATTTCTGCAAATATAGCGTGATGTGGGCCAGGAAGATGATCCATCAGCCAGGGAAAGTTGTTGTAGAGCTGAAGAAAGGCAGTAACAAATATGATTTTCTATAATATTCTATGCATGTAAGATTACATTTAAACATACCTGTCCAAAGGGGGTGCTGTTAAATGTTGCAGACTTGTTTAAGCGCTGCAGTTGCTGAAGAAATTGTTTATCTCCATAGTCGAAGCGTTCCCCAAACACCAGGCAGGAGATCGCATTGGAGACAGTCTGACTCAAGATAAATGTGGGATCAAAGGGCTTCCCTGAAAAAACAAAAAGATTGAAGAATCACTCACTTCAAATCAGCAGTGTTAGCCACATATTTTCTTTCCTCAACTTGAAGCGCTCGCAGTTCATTTTGTATTTTTTGGCATCAATCCAGTTATTATCATCAGTGAATTATATAAATATTTACTTTGGTCAGTCGTGATTAGATAAGGGTCAGACTGAGCGAAAGTTAGTGTTAAGCATGTGTTATTAAGTAGACTACCTTAACAGACAGGCCTGCCAACAGAAATTTGGGGGCCTGGGGCAAGAAGTTTCACATGGGCCTCCCCTCTAATATACAGAGGTTCCAATTCTGGTTCCAGTTCAGGGCCCCTAAGACTCTGGGGCACAGGGTAATAGCCCCCTTTGTCCCCCTCTGTCTACTGCCCTGTTGACAGATCCTAAAGCCTTGTGTGAAGTATGTATATACCATTGAGTGTGTTGATGTGTCCTATCAGGTGCTTGCTCTCCTCCTGGATCCACGCTTCCATAGTCTTACGTCCCATGCCGAAGTCTTTCAGAGTGGTCAGAGTGAAGCGTCTGAGCTGTTTCCAGCGCTCACCATTACTGATGCCCAAACCTGAACGAGATGATCAGTACAACATATTACTAGTGCTGAACCCAGGATGGTTTAAAACCATATATTTGGAACAACCTAAACTTACCATAGCCCCGAGTGGCTCTGTGCAGAAAATGTACTGGAGCTCTATCAGAGAAGTCTTCTCCTTGGTCCACCAGAGCCTCCTTCACTGCATCATAGCCCACAAGAACAACAGTCCGCTGCCATCCCAGGTATATGGTCATCACAGGACCATAGGTTTTACTGAACTGCAGTTAAGAGCAAGCAGCATGTTAGATAATGCATGCACAATCAATCTGAGAACATCCAAGTGCATTCAAACGTACCTCCATAATGGATTTATATGGTGCATTTTTGTCCATAAACGGCAGGTTTCCAGCAATGGGAAGTGCCAAAGGTCCTGGAGGTAAATTACTGTTGCTTTTCACTCTAAATATCCAAAAGAGAACAAGTACAAGTGCTCCTAAGAACACTGTTGTGTACAGCTCCATGACTTCTCTCTTCTAATACTTTAGTGACTGGGGCTGGGGTGCTTGTATGTTTTACTTTGACCAAGAGTTGACAGAAGCACAGCTATAGGCTATAAGTCAACCACGTGACTTTCTCTTCACCTTTGTGCACTCACCTGATTATTGACTTTGATCTATATATATGGTTGCTATAAACTTGACCAGACATGAACTGTCTTCCAAGCAACACAAAATAATGACTTCCTTAAAAATATTTAAAATATATATTTTTTAAATACAAATGAAACTGTGAAATGTTGGTTCAACAAATATAGAAAAGTTTGAAAATGCACTGATATGGCTGATAAATGTCAACATGCATCAGGTTCTTAAAGTGAAACAAACAAAAAAAATCCAGTTTGCATCAAGCATGTCGAAAGTATTTCACTTTTTGTGATTTTTGATCATGAAATGCATTGACATCGCCACAGAAAAAGAATGCCTATTGCACCTCCCAAACGGAGCCCTACTCGTGCGCTGTGCAGCCGGACTCTACTGACAGTATTCCATGGAAAAATGTACGGACATGACCTCACAAATGTCTCATCACCATCATCATTATACATCATCTGCTACAAACTTCTACATCACCGTTATTCACTGAAGAATCATCTTAGAAGGACAATGGACACAAACTGTACATTTTGTGAACTGAAAAATGAAACCACCTCTCACTTATTTTGGACCTGCCCAGACTCTGTGTTTTTGGAAAGAATTCATAAAACATATCCACAAATTCTTATCCAATTTGACCCTAACAGATGTGCTGTTTGTTTTTTGCAGTGCATACCAAAAGTAAACAATATTATATAATTAATCTGTTCATCAAGTCACCTATCAGTTGGCTTCGTGGGAAGGGTTAGCTGATAATGTCCCCACCAAAGCTGAGACCAGACCTATGCCCTTGAGCAAGGACCAAGCAGGCTGGCAGAGGAGCTGGAGCAGAGAACAGGTGACAGGTAAGTAAAAATGCAAAAAAAAAAAAAAACACTTGGCGAAGAGCTGAAGCAAATGTTCACCACATACATTAACTGACGATCTGGAGAGAACTCAGGCTTTTATACTGGTGAGGATGAGAAAGGAGACACAGGTGAACAGGCCACCCAGGAGCAGAAGGAGGAGCTACGGTCATGCCCAGCCAGTTCCAAATAAGGTAAGTAGTGAAGTAACCTTGTGTTCAATTATCTTTTGGACCTCGGTGACGGAAAAAGTAGACTGAGTAAGGATTCCGAGTCAGACCCTGCATTCGATTATCTTCCGACCCCTACTTGGACCTCAGATTTTTTTTTCTTTAATTTGCAATTTATTCATTGCTTTTTTTTTTTGTCCATGTAAGTCACAGTATATAAGCCCCTTTTATTTCCACACATAAAATTAATATAACTGTAAAAGGTACATAAAAGAAAAGAAAAAAAAAAAAAAAAAGAAAGAAAAACAAAAATAAAATAAATTACTAAATAATAATAATACAATAAATAACATAATAAGAGCATTGATGATAATGATGATACTAAATAATGAAAAAGGATTATATTTGTATTATATTTAGGGATTTATACATACATACAGTTGTGAACAAAATTGTTGGTACCCCTCTGGTAGGGAAAGAAAAATCAACAATTTTCACTGAAATAACTTGAAACCGAGAAAAGCAATAATAAATAAAAATTTCCTGACAAATAACCAGTGAAAATCAGACACTGCTTTTGATTTGTTGTTCAACAGAATTATTTTAAAAATCAAATTAATGAAACTGGCCTTCACAAAAATGATGGTACCTCTAGAAAAGATTGTAAGTAACTGAACAATAGGGACATGTTAAATTTAGGTGTGTCTCTAATCTGCATCACAGGTGTCTTCGTCTTCAAACTTGTCCTCAGTCAGTCTGCCTGTTTAAAGGGAGACGTGTCATTCTGCTGTTTGGAGACATGATGGAGACAACACTGAACATGGACCAGAGAAAGTGAAGAAGAGAACTGTATCTGGAGACTAGAAAGAAAATGATAGACAAGCAGATTAAAGATAAAGGCCATAAGACCATCTCCAAGCTGATGTACCTGTGTTTACAGTTACACATGTTCTTCAGAAGTTTAAGGTCCACAGGACTGTAGCCAACCTCCCTGGACGCAGTTGCAAGAAGAAAATTTATGACAAATTGAAGAGATACGACTGGAACCAAAGAGCCCAGAACAAATTACAAACAAATTAAATGTGCACTTGAAGGGCAAGGTACATCAGTGTCAGATCACACCATCCATCACTGTTTGAGCCAAAGTGGACTTCATGGGAGGACACCACTGTTGAAAGTAAATCATTAAAAAGTGAGACTGTAATTTGCCACAATGCATATTGACAAGCCACAAAACTGGAGCTCTTTGGCAAGAAACATCAGCTCTGTGTTCACAGACACAAAAATGAAGCAGACCAAGAAAAGAACACTGTCCCTACTGTGAAGCACGGAGGAGGCTTGGTTTTGTTCTCAGGCTGTTTTGCTTCATCTGGCACAGGGTGTCTTGAATCTGTGCAAAATACAACAAAATCTCAAAATTAGCAAGGTTTTTTGGACCAAAATGTGTTGCCTAATGTCAGAAAGCTTGGTCTCAGTCATAGGTCATGAGTCTTCCAACAGGATAATGACCCAAAACACACAGCTAAAAACACCCAAAAATGGCTAAGAACAAAGCATTGGAGTGTTTTGCAGCGGTCTGTGAGCCCAGATCTCAATTCTATTAAGCATCTGTGAAAGGAACTAAAACATGCTGTCTGGAGAAGGAACCCTTCAAAGCTAAGACAACTAGAGCAGTTTGCTCATGAGAAATGGGTCAAAATACCTGTTGACCAGTGCAGAAGTCTCATTAACACTTACAGAAATAATATGTTTGCAGAGTTTGCCTCAAAAGGTTATGCAACAAAATATTATAAAATATTAAGTTAAGGGTACCATAATTTTTGTCCAGGCCAGTTTCATTATTTTGTTTTTTGTAATAATTCTGTTGAACCACAGGTGAAAAACAATGTT
This sequence comes from Boleophthalmus pectinirostris, assembly GCF_026225935.1. NCBI lineage: Eukaryota > Metazoa > Chordata > Actinopteri > Gobiiformes > Gobiidae > Boleophthalmus > Boleophthalmus pectinirostris. The sequence continues at coordinate 35,094,593 of NW_026570970.1, read as the reverse complement.
TGATTTTTGTTGGACAATTTTCAGTAAATTCTTATTTATTATTGCTTTTCTCAGTTTCAAGTTATTTCAGTGATTGATTTTTCTTTCATTGCCAGAGGGGTACCAACAATTTTGTCCACGACTGTATATACATACACATATACACATATACATACACATACATTTATACGTACATATACATACACACACACACACACATACACATACACACACACATACATGCACATGTGCATGTATGCGTACATGCACACATACATACATGTATACATACAAATAGATAAAAGAAAAATAATAATAAATAAATTACACATTCATACAGTACATTAGACTAGTACAAGAGTACACATTTTCAGCATTTCATTAGTTTGTTTTGGGTTTTTTTTTTTTTTTTTTTCCTCAACAGAAAACCACTGAAATCCTTTACATGTTGCCTTACAGTTACTCCACACTTCATACAGTTTAATTTTCTGCACCACTGTCACAGTTAGCATAGTTCAAGTAGGCTTTCCATTTGTTTTTGTTTTTGTTTTTGTTGTAAAATTCGATCTGACATTAAAGGACACCCGTTAGTATATGGCTACTTTAGCCAGTTTTGTGAACCACTCATGGAACAGTGGCTCCTCTGAGTCCTTCCAATGTCTCATTATTATTTGTTTTCCAATCACAATACTAGTTTGAATAAACGCTGATGATGGACATCTAGTGGTAATTTTTGGATCACTCAGAACGTAAAGCTGAGGGGTGAATTCAGAAGTGTTTTGGGTGATGTTTGTGGGAGTCGGAACATAATCAAACAGAGGGTAAGTGTGAGGGGAGGGATCACTGGGAGAAACAGAAAATCCAGAGTGTACTATGACAGTAGCCACAGTTCTTAAATTAAAATAAGGCTAAATTTCTTTTTACAGCTTCAATGGTGCATCTTATTTGACAGAGCTGTCATGGAGGGTTTAGGGCAGAGAAGTGAAGCACGTGACTCCTCAGCTCACCTTTGTGTCACTGACTTTTGGCTCTATTTGATTATAGCCTATAAATCTGGTTCTATCAGGTTTTACTTGACTTGACTTGTTTTATGTCCAGACTACATAATATAACATAACACCAGACACACACACACAAACAAACATTGCACGGAAAACATTTTTCCCCTTGCACAAGTCATTTAGCCTACAGAACAATAAGACTAATGGGTATTATCAAAATAAGGTGATCTTACCTGGCTGGCTCAAAAAACTCAAAAAGTAAGTCCAAGATTCACATGTTGTCAGTCATTTGTCCCGCTGTTGTTTCCACAGCAACACATGACAGCAACAGACACAAACATGAGACAAACTCACATCTGAAGAAACAAACACAAATGTTCTAATCATTTCAGATTGTCCCATAAAACTTTTGTCACAACTTTTACTTAAGTAAGAGTACTGTTACACTGTACTATATATTACTCAATTAAGAGTACTATTACACTGTACTATATATTACTCAAGTAAGAGTACTGTTACACTGTACTATATATTACTGGTACTGAGTAGGAGTAAAAGTATGGAGTCTGAGAAGTAGTTTTGGGCAATCCTTTGCACGTTTCTGTCCTGTTGAGGAATGAACAAGGGTTTTTTATCTTTTTTAAATTTCCCAATTTTAAAATGATTATTTTATTTTAGGACAGAAAAAGTCATATGAAAACTGATTTAAATGTTAGGCTCACAACACCTGGTTGAGTCCTGGTTAAGATCTCATTTGGTGACCCAGACTTCAGATAGCACCCCCTGCCTCCACTTGTGGTAAACACTGGTGCTATATTTTACAACTCTACAGTGAGTTTGAGTTTAAAAACACAGTTCCATGTACACACAGAAACACAGAACACACACAGCATCACTGCTCTAGTTTGACATGACATTTACATACACTTATTTTACATCCTTTACTGTACACCTACTTTACATACTTTACACTTACTTTATATTTAAATTTTTTACACTTACTTTACATACTTTACAATAACATTGGAAATGAATGTAGAAATAAAGTGTTTTTTTTTTTTTTTTTTTGTTTTTTAGCATTGATTCTTGTTCAGAAGAGTCTTGTTTTAATTCTAGTTTTAAAATCATTTACTGTAGTACCTTTTTGATTCCCCCATGAAAAGACTTTTATCTGAATAGTTAAAAACACAAGACACACATTTGTTCCCAAACTGTGGAAAACAAAGCTGCTATTTGAGTTTAGGGAAATGTGCAGTGTGTCTTCAGTAAAACCAATAAAGACCCCAGTGTAGAGAGGCTGAGTGAACCTGGTCTGGACTCTGGAGGCTCGTGGTACTTTCAGAGACACATTAAAACGCCAACCCAAAAAAGTCTCAGTATAAATGACTGTCAACATAAACGACTGTCCCAAATTGCATCCTCCCGTCAGCACCAGATTTGCACGAGGGCCTTGCACAACTACACTACACCTCTGAGGTCTACTAATGTTTTAATGCCAATAGCTCACCCTTTTCTCACCTTTTTCTTTTGTTGAACTTTTTCACAGTGCATCCACCCCAACGTCAAACCAGAAAACATCCTTGTGATCTAAACTCACGTAATCAAACTTCACTTGGATCCTGAGTAGGTCACCCAGGGAGCAGAGCATTTATGAGCATTTAGAGTTAATGTGCCACTGATGACTTATTCAGCATGGGCCTTATATTAGCTCTTACTGCCTCCTCACTTTCAGCGTTTGAGTGAATCAGTTGCACAGGAGGGGCATTGAGCCAGTTAGTGCCCCTGTGTGTGGCGTGTCTCTGTTTACCCTCACTGTCATGGGTGTTATGTCTCCATACCTTAACATGGAGTCATTCAGTGAGCCTCGTAATCCGTTTTTCTTTTGTGTACCTGCTATTGAGTTCTGTAAGTCATTACAAAACCAATAATTCTCCTGACATACAATATCAATACCATTTCCCTGTTACCAGCAGGCACATTTCAGTAAAGTCATAGGAAAATACATCATTTGGATTTATAGGAAATACTTAGACTGGTTGAGTAATAAAATGCCTCCAAGCACTGGTCTTGACAATGATCCAATGGCAATGGGCTTCTTTAGCGCACTAGGATTCATTCATTGTTCTGCTACAGCAGAACAACACGAGCACTGCCAAAAGCACAGAGTTCCTTCTTTTACACTTGTACACTACCAGTGAAAAATTAAAACTTTGCATCTTGTTGACTTTTCTGTCATTGGCTAATCTCTGCAGAGGGAGGTGTGGTCTCAAAGACCTTTCACAGTTTTGGTTGGTTCTATGTGGCATACTAAACATATTACTATGTTCCTCCCCCCAAAAATACTTGGTAGCAAAGGCCATTTATTGCACAGCAATAAAAATGTATGCTTGACACATACCCATATTTGTATGTGTTTCAAGTCAGGTCCAATCCAGTTTTAGGATTTTGGTCAGCGTAAATGATTGCACTTGTATTAGTGTAAAATGAAAATAGGAAAGTTATTAATTAATAAATAAAGATATATAGGATTTGGGAGGGAAAACTATAGACTTTATTACAAAAATATATACTTTATTTTCACATTTATACCCACATTTCACTTACAAATAATTCTACAAAATGATCCATGTAAAAAGAACAGTATATTAAAAATAAATGTTTTTACACAGGTTGAACCTCTTGCCATAAAATCACTTATTCCATTGTATTGTGAATTAGCTCATCTTGGTGCGGCAATGATCTGGTATTTTCTGGGCACATTGCCAAAGCTACTGGTCTCAGGAGTCAGGCTGATGCTGTCAGGACCTCCACTGCACGAGAAGGTGAAGTGCTGCAGCAGAGACACTATAACGATGAACAACTCCATACGGGCCAGGGACTCTCCAACACACGCCCTCTTCCCTGTGACCAGAGGAACACCGCAAACATAGAAATCAAATAATACAGATCATATAATCCAATCAACATGCATTAAAGTTTACCTGCAGCAAAAGGCAGAAAAGCTGGACTTTTCTTAAAGTTTCCGTTGTGATCCAGAAAGTGCTGAGGGTTAAAGGTGAAGGGAGTGGCCCATTGCTTTTCTCCTTTCAGCACAGAGTGTAGCACTGGAAGTATGAAAGTGCCCTATAACAAATACATACTGTATTATACATGTAAAAGCACATCCATGGTTTAAAGCCTATTCACAACCATTATATTAAATGTGATTTGTGAAAAGGAAGCACATGCACCTTTGGGATTGTGTAGCCCCTGAAAGTGAAGTCTTTGAGTGCATAACGGGGGAACCCCAAGGGAACAAGGTCAGTGAAGCGCTGAACCTCGTGAATAACTGCATCGCAGAAGGAAAGGGACTTCCTTTCTTCCATGTTGGGACTACGACCTTGACCAATCACAGTGTCAATCTCCTCCTGCATTCTCTCTGAATATGGCAAAAATATCAACACATTATTAAATGAATGGTTTAAAATGGGTGCTCTGTAATAGATGCATACTCTGAATGTCGGGGTATTTGATGAGAACACTCAGAGCAAATCTGATAGTAGAGCTGGTGGTCTCTGTTCCTGCTGCAAACAGGTTAAGAACTGTAGACCACAAGTTCTCAAAGTGGAATTCGGTGTTTGGGTTGTCTCTCTCCTGAGGGAAAACAAGTGTGTTAATAAACAGTGGATTTAGAGGGCGGATTTACTGTAATTTTTCAACTGGTCTTAAAATTTTGATCAGGAGTGTATATTGTATAATGGTTTTGGTCACAGGAATCTAGTATAAGTGCCTCCTACCTGGTTCATGCGGATAAGAAAGCAGTCGATGAAGTCTCGTGGAGAGCTGGGATCCAGTGTCTTCATGTGCTCTTCAATTTTCTTCCTATGGAACTCTCTCACCTCATTCATTTCTGTAAACATAGTGTGATGTGGGCCAGGAAGATGATCCATCAGCCAGGGAAAGTTGTTGTAAAGCTGAAGAAAGGCGGTAACAAATATGATTTTCTATAATATTCTATGCATGTAAGATTACATTTAAACATACCTGTCCAAAGGGGGTGCTGTTAAATTTTGCAAAGTTGTTTAAGCGTTGCAGTTCTTGAAGAAATTGTTTATCTTCATAGTCGAAGCGTTCCCCAAACACCAGGCAGCAGATCACATTGGAGACAGTCTGACTCAAGATAAATGTGGGATCAAAGGGCTTCCCTGAAAAAACAAAAAGATCAAAGAATCACTCACTTCAAATCAGCAGTATTAGCCACATATTTTCTTTCCTCAACTTGAAGCGCTCGTAGTTCATTTTGTATTATTTTGTTGTTTGTTATTATCAGTGAATTATATAAATATTTACTTTGGTCAGTCATGATTAGATAAGGGTCAGACTGAGCACTTCCCTAAAGATAAACTTAGTGTTAAGCATGTGTTATTAAATAGACAGGCCTGCCGACAGAAATTTGGGGGCCCGGGGCAAGAAGTCTCACATGTGCCCCCCTTTAATATTAATTAATAGGCAGAGGATCCAATTCTGGACTCCTAAGACCCTGGGGCACAGGGTCCCCCTCTCTCTACTGCCCTGTTGACAGATCCTAAAGCCTTGTGTGAAGTACAGACATGAACAAAATTGTGGTGAATGTCCTTTGGACAGATGAGACAAAACTGGAGCTCTCTGGCAAGACACATCAGCTCTATGTTCACAGACACAAAAATTAAGCAGACCAAGAAAAGAACACTGTCCCTACTGTGAAGCACGGAGGAGGCTTGGTTTTGTTCTGGGGCTGTTTTGCTGCATCTGGCTCAGGGTGTCTTAAATCTGTGCAAAATACAATGGAATCTCTAAACTATCAAGGTATTTGGAACAAAAGGTGTTGCCTAGTGTCAGAAAGCTTGGTCTCAGTTGTAGGTCATGGGACTTCGAACAGGACAATGACCCAAAACACACAGCTAAAAACACCCAAGAATGGCTAAGACCAAAATATTGGACTGTTCTGGAGTGTGAACCCAGATCTCAATCTTACTGAACATCTGTGAAATGAGCTGAAACATGCTGTCTGGAGAAGGAACCCTTCAAACCTGAGAGAACTACAGCATTTTGCTCATGAGAAATGGGTCACAATACCAGCAGACCAGTGCAGAAGACTCATTGACAGTTACAGAAATTGTCTGCTTGCAGAGTTTGCCTCAAAAGGTTGTGCAACAAAATATAAAGTTAAGGGTACCATAATTTTTGTCCAGGCCAGTTTCATTATTTTGTTTTTTTCTAATAATTCTGTTGAACCACAGGTGAAAAACAATGTTTGATTTTTGTTGGACAATTTTCAGTAAATTTATATTTGTTATTGCTTTTCTCAGTTTCAAGTTATTTCAGTGATTATTTTTGATTTTTCTTTCATTGCCAGAGGGGTACCAACAATTTTATCCACGACTGTATGTATATACCATTGAGTGTGTTGATGCGTGCTATCAGGTGCTTGCTCTCCTCCTGGATCCACGCTTCCATAGTCTTACGTCCCATGCCGAAGTCTTTCAGAGTGGTCAGAGTGAAGCGTCTGAGCTGTTTCCAGCGCTCACCATTACTGATGCCCAAACCTGAACGAAATGATCAGTACAACATATTACTAGTGCTGAACCCAGGATGGTTTAAAACCATATATTTGGAACAACCTAAACTTACCATAGCCCCGAGTGACTCTGTGCAGAAAATGTACTGGAGCTCTATCAGAGAAGTCTTCTCCTTGGTCCACCAGAGCCTCCTTCACTGCATCATAGCCCACAAGAACAACAGCCCGCTGCCATCCCAGGTATATGGTCATCACAGGACCATAGGTTTTACTGAACTGCAGTTAAAAGCAAGCAGCATGTTAGATAATGCATGCACAATCAATCTGAGAACATCCAAGTGCATTCAAACGTACCTCCATAATGGATTTATATGGTGCATTTTTGTCCATAAACGGCAGGTTTCCAGCAATGGGAAGTGCGAAAGGTCCTGGAGGTAAATTACTGTTGCTTTTCACTCTAAATATCCAAAAGAGAACAAGTACAAGTGCTCCTAAGAACACTGTTGTGTACAGCTCCATGACTTCTCTTGTCTAATACTTTAGTGACTGGGGCTGGGGTGCTTGTATGTTTTACTTTGAATGACAGTTGACAGAAGCACAGCTATAGGCCATAAGTCAACCACGTGACTTTCTGTTCACCTTTGTGCACTCTCACCCGGTTACTGACTTTGATCCGTATGTCTGGTTGCAACAGACTTGACTCGACATGAACTGTCTTCCAAACAACACAATATTATGACTTGCTCAACCCTTTATCACACTGAGGCACATTTTTGTGCTTTTTGACCTTTGTTTCTTGCATAACTTCTTCATTTTAGATGTAAATGGGCTGATTTTTGGCACAGTAATTCATCTCAGAATGTTTTAACATTTTCCCATCTTTTTTTTTTCTTTTTTTTTTTCTTTATGGGCTCTCCCATTATAATCACTATTTTTCAACCTGCAATTGTATGAAGTGTAAAGCATGCAATATCTGTGTGCAAGGGTTTTCTGAAACATCTGGCTTCAGATTAGGTGTATTTTATATTCTGGTATATTTTTTTGGAAGATGATATAATTTTACCTTATATGGTCAACAATGGAAATGCATGTAATTCACCATTGACTTCCTTTATAATCACTAGTTTTCAACTTGCCATACATACAGAGTATAAAGCATGCAATTTAATTTCTATATATTTGCTGAACCCTCTGACGTCTTTTTTTAATGATGAAGTAATTCTTATTTTATATGGTAAGTGGTTGAAATGCATGTCATTTTGCACTGGGGGGACATTGGCCCTAGCCCCTCCCCTCAGGGTTACATGACATCAGGTGGATGTGACTGGTGAGTGCTTGAGGAGCTACAGGAGTCCCAGAGAAAAGTGAAAGAGAGTATTTGACTTTTACTCCATATATTTATTTTTAAAAAAACAAAAAACAGCAGAGATCAGACAGTATCAGATACAAACCTCCTAAAGCTGCTCATTCATTCACTTTACTATGTGGAAAATATCAGACATTCATTATGTCAATAAACCTTATAGTTTAGTTTGGGTAGGTGAGGCTCTCTGGGATTAGTGCCTAGGAAGTGTAGAAGACAGTATTTTTTTGTAAACATGAGTTTTTGAGGAAGTAATTGTAAGAGCTAGGTGCATATGCAGGGGCAACAAAGGTACGAAATATATGATCAGAAATAGAAAAAGTCCCAAATGTGGCCACAGTATCCTCTATAAATCAAAAGAACCATTATTATGGTTATTAAAAGGCTCAGAGATTTATATTTTAAATTATTATAAAAAGAACACATGTTGGTGTAAAAATCTACGTACAAAGTCCCCTACAGTTTCATAAATGATGTTTACAGCAGGTTTTGTGTGGGCTTCAAGGGGAAAAGTAGCCTTTTGCATATCATAATCCACATAGTCCGACATGTAAAACAGAATAATACAGTTCAAGCTCAGATGTGATGTCAAATCTGAGGTCCAAGTGGGAGTTGGAAGATAATTGAACACAGGTGTGGGGCGAGGGATAACTGGGAGAAACAGAAAATCCAGAGAGTACTATGACAGTAGCCAAGTTTCTTAAGTTTAAATAAGGCTAAATTGCTTTTTACAGCTTCGTTGGTGCATCTTATTTGCAGAGCTGTCATGGAGGGTTAGGCCAGAGAAGTGAACCACGTGACTCCTCAGCTCACCTTTGTGTCACTTACGTCTGCCTCTAAATCAGGTTCTATCAGGTTTTACTTGACTTGTTTTAGGCCCAGGCAACATAATATAACAAAACACCAAACACACACAAACAAGCAAACATTGCATGCAACACATTTTTCCCCTTGCACAAGTCAGTTAGCCTACAGAACAATAACAACAATACAGGGTATTATCAGAATAAGGTGATAAGGCTGGCTGGTTCAAAAAAACAAAACAAAACACAAAGTAAGTCAATTTTTACATGTGATTTTACAGAATACATTCAGTAGGATACTATATCAGTATCAGGACTAGTGTTAATGGATCCTAATAGTGGTTCACATACTGTGGTATGAGTTGTTTTAGAGTGCACACAGTTGCCTCAACAGTTCAAGTAATTGCTTATTTTAGAGTAAATTTAATATAGCCTATAAATTTATCCTCCTTTGGCTCCTTTGCTGACTTTAGACTTTAGATCGTTTTGGTGGTACTCAGAACACAAGGCAAAATATTTTTTTAGGTAGTAGGACTATTGGTGTGCAAAGTTTGAGAACCACTGTCACGATGTCATCAACTAATTAATTGACTAAACTGATATACATTGTAAATAATGTTCATATTAATTAAATGATTGTGATTAAGTGTGATTTAATGTGATTAAATGAATGATGCTATATATATATATATATATATATATATATGTGTGTGTGTGTGTATATATATACCACTATTCATAATAACAATAATACCTGGTTACCTCAAATACTTTCTAAGTACAATATATCTGGTTCAAGTTCTAAGTTTTTACTACAATAAAAAAGAACACGCAAAGCCATCATCCCAGAACATCTTGCAACAGCACGTGCAACAAGTTATTTGAAAATGCCTCTTCAAACTAATTTGCAGTAAAATATTGAAAGAAAGTCCCTAAAAATGATGTACATAAAAATCATTCATTATATATGTACAAAGAAAATATCAAATGAAACTCAGTGTTATTTTCAGAGGAATCCAAAGTGAGGGATGGAGAGGGAGAGAGGGAGGGAGAGACGGAGAGGGAAGGAGACAGGGAGGGAGAGACGGAAGAGGGAGGGAGAGAAAGAGAGAGAGGAGAGAGGAGGGAACAGAGAGAGAGAGGAGGAGGAGAGGGGGAGGGAAAGGGAGAGACAGTGAGGGAGAGGGAGAGAGAGGGAGAAGGAGAGAAACTGAAAGAGAAGAGGAGAGGGAGAGGGATAGAGGAAGAGGGAGGAGAGAGAGGGATAGGGAGAGTGAGAGAGGAGAGAGGAGAGAGACAGTGACCACCTGTCAGCAGAGGGTGGAGTATTTCCTGGTTGCTGTTTCCTTGAGGTGCTGATAAATCTGGACATGGATGTGTGACAGATTAAAACAACAACAATAACAAGAGTTATTCTCTCAAACATACGATAAACATAATTTGTGATGCACTGATATACATCTTCCAGCAGCAGTAGCAGGCACAAACAAAACTGTTGCGACATCAGATGCATTGTGAAGACACATGACTCCTAGAGGTTTACAAGAATGTGCATGTCGCCATCTGCTGGTAAGAGAGGCACATGCAATTCCACTAATGCTCTATCACACAAACAGACTTTATTTTGCATTATTTCTGGGTAAAAACAGAGCAGCCAGTTGTAAAATTGTTATATGCCATAGCTGTTTAGTGACATGTAGGTTTGTTTAAGAGAAATAACTTTCATTAAAGGCCACAAAGACAATTTACTAATGCAGTGAGCTGGAGAAAATATAAAGTGATCAAACCCAAAATTATTTATTTTTTTCCTTTTTTTTATTGCATATATGTGCACATATATGGACTAGTGACTAGTTGGTATTAATAACTAACAAATTGTTACTTACTGTGAGATTGACAGGTGGATTGCTGCAGCGTCTGCAGTGATGCGGTCGCTGTATCGGACTGTTGTGGTGAAGAGGGAACTGAGTCAAAAGGCGAAGCTCCCGATTTACCGTCAGTCTACATTCCCCCTGTCACTTATGGTCATGAGCTCTGGGTAATGACAGAAAGGACATGATCATGAATACAAGCGGCTGAATGGAGTTTCTTCCACAGGGTGGCTTAGAGATAACGTGAGGAGCTCAGTCACACAGGAGGAGCTCGGAGTAGAGCCACTGCTCCTCCATGTCGAGACAAGCAGCTGAGGTGTCCTGAAGTTCCCGAGGGATGCTTTCTGGGTGCCTCCCTCAGGAAGGGTTCTGGGCATGTCCCACCGGAAGGAGGCCCAAAGGAAGACCCAGGACACGCTGGGCTGGACTGGGAATGCTTTCGGTTCCCCCCTGTGGAGCTGGAGAAAGTGTCCAGGGTGAAGGAAGTTTGGCTTAGACTGCAGTCCCGGCCACCCAGCCCTGGTTAAGTGGAAGAAAATGGATAGATATATAATTGTTACATATAGATACATTCAAGAGGTAGATTATCAGAATATTTCACATACAAACCTTATATTTTTTGTTGCTCTATTGTGATATAAATATAGACACTTTGATTACTGCTTTTGTCTGAATACATGCCCTCTGTCCTGGTCTCTTCTCAGTGCGTTACATAAAGTTATTTGAAGTGTAATGTTTGCATTCTGACACAATAGTTAATCCCCACTGAATATGTGCCATAGTTGATATTTCTGTTAAAGGACTGGAACTCATCATTTGGAGTGTAGAAATGAAATGGTAACACTTTATAATATATAACTACACCTTATTTAGCCTTAATAAAGGATGAGCAAAGGCTTAATTAATAATGAACAAAGACTTAATTAATAATGATTCATGCTTAGTAACTACTTAATTACTACCTTAATTCGCACTTGCACTTAATTTGCCTGTGCTGTAAATAGTTACTCATAATTATTTCATACTTAATTACTCATGGACTAACCATTTGAGCATTTATTAATCATTAGTAAACTATGAGAGAATGATTTACTAATAATGCAATGCAATGATCATTCAGGCAGCTGTTATCTGTTAGTTAAGTCTTTTTGAGAGCTTTTCTAAAGTGAAGACAAATTATGTTTTATTTAGCATTTACTAAGCGTGAATCATTATTAAGTAAATCTTTGTTCATTATTAATTAAGTCTTTGTTCATGCTTTATTAAGGCTAAGTAAGGTGTAGTTATTATAAAGTGTTACCAATGAAATCTCTGTTTGGCATATGAACCCTCCACGTCAACAAGTGTCCAAATGCACAAGAACAATAATTCCTCCATTTTAATGTGTTTTACAAATACAAACGATGTGTTGTTTTGCACAGTAAAATCAAATATGCTTTAGTAACAAGTAGTCCGGTGTTTATATTGATAACATGTGACCTGAACTTGTGATGGGACTCACTCCTCTTGATCTGCACTGTTACATAAACACTTTCTGACTTGACAAACAATGCCCTCCCTCCCACTTTCTTCCTAACTCCGCCTAACTCCCTCCCTCAAACTGACAAGATTCACATGTTGTCAATTAGTCCTTTGTCCAGCTGTTGTTTCCACGGCAACACATGTTAGAGACAGAGCAACAGACACAAACATGAGACAAACTCAGTCACATCTGAAGAAACAAACACAAATGTTATAATCATTTCAGATTGTCCCATAAAACTTTTGTCACTTTAGACTCACTCACAGCGGGAAGAGGAAGTACAACTTTTACTCAAGTAAGAGTACTGTTACACTGTACTATATATTACTCAAGAAAGAGTACTTTTACACTACTATATATTACTCAAGAGTACTGTTACACTGTACTATATATTACTCAAGAGTACTGTTACACTGCACTATATATTACTCAAGTAAGAGTATTTTTTACACTACTGTATATTACTCAAGTAAGAGTACTGTTACACTGTACTATATATTACTGGTACTTGAGTAGGAGTAAAAGTATGGAGTCTGAAAAGTATTTTTGGGTTATACTTTGTACTTTACAGTTACAAAACTGCAGTTTCCATGTTGAGGGATGAACAAAATGTTTTATCTTTTAAATATAGCACCAGCATTTGCCACTCCACTTGTTGTAAATACTGGTGCTGTATTTGAAAACTCTACAATGAGTTTGAGTTTTAAAAAAAAGTGACATGTACACACAGAAACATTTACATACACTTACTTTACATGCTTTACACTTACTTTACATGCTTTACACTTACTTCATATACTTTACAAGATAATTGGAAAGGAAAGTTGAAATAAGGTCAAGTCAAAACACTGTCTGATGTCAGATATGTTGCAATTTGAGAATATATTACTTAGAAGTAGCAGCAGTAATACTATTTTTGATAGAGACAAGGAGCACTGTAAAAAGAAGTCTTGTTTTAAATGTAGTTTTAAAATAATTTAGTATCTTTTTATTTTCTCATGAAGAGACTTTTATCTGAATAGGTAAAAATTCAAGACACAAATTTGATCCCAAACTGTGGAGAACAAAGCTGCTATTTGAGTTTAGGGAAATGTGCAGTGGCTCCAGTAAAACCAATCCTGACCCCAGCGTAGAGAGGCTGAGTGAACCTCGTCTGGACTCTGTGGAGGAGGCTCATGGTGCTTTCAGAGATGCTGTAAAACACCAAAACTCCTGCACTGTGGTCCAGGTAAACCCCGATTCTGGACCCGACTGGACCTGAGACAAGACCTGAGACCTGGGACTTGAGATTGTTAAACCAAAATGAATAACTGTTAGATTCACACTCTAAGGCCCAGGATTTATCATTGTTTCCAAATGCACATTCAATAGAGTCTCCTTTCCTCTGAATATCTCTGTATGAAACTGCTATACGAGCCCACATCCCACTCCACTCCACCTCCCAGTAACAGCGACCCGTCAGACTCTCTCTGCTCAGGACCTGGCACACGTTGAATCTGTCTGGATGATTTGGATAATTTCAGCGTTCACTTGTAAATGTTACTCTTCTGTTTCCATCAGACAGAGACAGTCTGTTGTGAACTGTGTTTGGGTCCAGAGTGATTTCTGTAGAATATTGTAAGAAGTCGTCTCTGGAGCTGGGTTCAGCTGGTGGCAGTAAAACCTGGACTGGACTCAGAGTGAGCTGGAGTGTGTCTCTGAGCTTGGACACAGCTCTGGTCACTTCCTCAAAGTAGCTCCGGTCCCCTGTGTGAATGGTGTGTGTCTCTGTGCTCTGTGTGTGTGGGGACAGTGAAGTGTAGACCTGTATAAACTGGTTATGATCCTGGGTGAGGGCCAGTGTGTCCAGCTCAGAGAGGCTCCTCTTCAGCCCCCTCACGTCCTGCTGCAGTTGGTCCTGGAGCTCTTGGACTCGGCTCAGTTGGGTCTGCTCCTGGGAGCGGATCTGCTGCTCCACTTCAGAGCGTCTTTTGTCCAGGAGAAGGGCCATCTGTGTGAAGCTGTCCCCGCTGCGCTGCACTGCTGTCTGGGCAGAGCGTCTGATGTCCTGGGCCTCCTGTTGGAGCCTCTTCAGGTCTGTCTCTTTGTGCTGGAGGTTCTGGAGCAGCAGGGCCCTCCTGGCCGGCAGCTCTGCCTGCCTCTGAGCCCTCTCTGAGGCAGAGCTCACTATGTCATGACCCTTATGTTGGTCCACAGAGCAGAGGTAACAGATGCTCTGCTGGTCACTGCGGCAGAATAGATCCATCACTTTGTCGTGTTCAGAGCAGATGTTTTCCTGGAGCGTGTGAGACGGCTCCACCAGCTGGTGTTTCTGTAACCCTGCAGCTTCATGATGAGGCTGTAGGTGGCGCTCACAGTAAGAGGCCACACACTGCAGACAGGACTGGACAGCTCTCAGCTTCCTCCCAGTGCACACATCACAGGACACATCCTGAGGTCCGGCATAGCAGCGAGCAGCAGGGGGCGCTGTCTTCTTCATCTGCTCTACTAAACCTGCTAACATGATGTTTTTAACCAGGACAGGCCTGGGGCTGAAGCTGAGGCGACATTCAGGACAGCTGTAGAGCTGCTTGTCGTCCTCTTGGTCCCAGTGCTGTTGGACACAGTTCCTGCAGTAGCTGTGTCCACAGGGAATAGTCACAGGATCCTTCAGTAGATCCAAACACACGGAGCAGGACAAGGCTTCTTGGTCGAGTGTTTTCTGCGCCATCTCTCCTGGATCACAAACATTTAGACTCTGACAGAAACAAAACCCTTTGGTGGAGTGAGAGCTGTGGGAGGAGCTACACCCACAGCTCTGTGTAGATGTGAGGAGGAAGTGGCAGCTCTTAAAGACACACACACGTTTTATCAGAGTTGAAATGAGAGTGTGTGACAGTTTACAGTCACAGACACAGGGTCATTGGGTACAAGTCAAACTCTCCAAAAGAGAATCAAAGAGGAAGACAGTGTAAAGCAGGGGTATTCAACATATGGCCCAGGGGCCGGATCTGGCCCTCCGAGACCTTTAATCTGGTCCTTGGCTGATTTTCTACTAAAATGTTTTAATTATATTTTAAAACCTGAAGACAGAATTTGCAATTTTTCTCACACCATTCACAGTGAAAACCTCTGATGTGCCCACAGACATGCAACTAGAAATAATAAATTTACAATTACTACCCACCTTTGTGAGCAGGTTTTCTCAGTAATAAACATTAATAAAACAAAGCTGCACTCAAAGCTAACACACAACACACAAGTACTTGAATGACATTCTGAAGACAGCAGCTACTCAGGACATGGTGCCTGACATTGATGCATTTGTGCAGGCTAAAAGATGCCAAGTTTCAGGAGCAAAAAGAAAGCATGACTAAATTCTATGAAATGCAAACAAGTTAATTTTATAACATTTTGTTGAAGGTTTGTTCAGATTGTTCATAATATTATAATATTTTGTAAAAGAAAGAGTTCATCAATTAAAAAAGATTTCTGTAATAGATTTGCGTTTCTCTTTACAAATATTTGATTTATTTCTATTTTTGGGGTATATATGTCATGAGTTTTCTGATCCGGCCCCTTTGGGATCAAAATAGGTTGGATACGGCACCTGGACCAAAATAAGTCTGACATCCCTGGTGTAAAGGATCAGTGTAGTGCCACAGTGCTTTGGTGTGAGGAGGCAGGATTTCTAAACGTATCAACAAACATCATGTTCATCAGGCTCTTTCTAGAAGGACATGTGTGTTTATTGGTTTAGTCCTGGTTTAGTCTCAGTCTAAACCAGTTGGACTTTGAACTGGTTTAGATCTATTCAGTCCTGGTTTAAACAGCTTTAGGCAGGTTTAATCTGTGGTTCATGCTTTATTTTTATCCACTTATGATGTGTTACATTTAACATTGCCATTGTCAATAATCTCACATGGTAAAGCTCCTGGATATGACACAAATGGAATCATGTCATGACAGTGTATTAGATTTTATTAATGCCTTCCCTTTACGTTGCCTACATTAGTATTATTTTTAGTGCAGTGTCTCCCTCTTGTGGTTATTTTGGGTCAGTGTTTTAGCTATATTACAGAGGGGGTATAAAATCGTTTTCTTTTGTTTTTTCTACATTTTATTCATGCTGTTCCCTCTTCAAAAACTTGCATGAATAGGTTTTAGATGTCATCCATGCATGTTTGAGTCATTTAGTGATCTCTCCTGGGCTCTATTCAGTAATTTCATTAACAGGATGCACCTTGATTGTGTTGTGATGGTGCTCTGAAGGGTGAGTGACTTAGCACGGGTAAAGGTAGGGAAGTTTGAAAGCGGCAAAACCAAAAATTGTACTTATAATACATTGTTTTGGGGTGAATCTATCATTTTGAAAAGAATCCAAGGTCACATGGTGATCTAAATGTGTTGTGTGTTCTGTTCATAGTCCAGACAAGTGTAATAGTGCGTCTTTAAGATCTCACTCACTTTTGCATGTGGCTCTAATGTCCATCTTGTGCACCTACTCCAAATCTCCCACGTTTACACAGAAAATGTACACACGATAAATACTGACACCCAAAATATATTGTCCCAGCTGTCATCAGTGGTGGAAGAGAACTAAGTAAAAGTATTTAAATACTTAAGTACTTCAGTATAAATGTTACGTGTCTGTAATTTATTTAAGTACATTGAAAAGTGAATGTTTTTTTTCCTTGTTGTTTTTTTTTACTTTTACTTCATTATATTTTTACTGTTACTACTTCGGCTGCTACTTCAAAAACTACTACTTCAGCCACTACTATAAACCACTACTACTACTTCAGCCACTACTATTACTACTTCTACCACGACTATTACTACTTCAAGTACTAAGTAAAACGTCTTTATTTATATAGCACTTTTCACAGACATTTTTTGTCCCCTAAGACACTTTACAGAGCATTATTCAGCATTGTTCATTCACTCTATACCTGGTGATGGTAAACTACTATTGTAGCCACAGCTGCCCTGGGGCAGACTGACAGCACAGCTGCCATGCCAATCGGCACCATCGGTCCCTCTGACCACACACACGCACGCACACACACACACACGCACACACACGCACGCACACACACACACACACGCACGCACACACACGCACACACACAGTGTGTGGAGTTTGCATGTTCTGCCTGTGTCTGGCTGGGTTTCCTCCATCCACCCAAAACATGCACCATAGGTCACATCCTCCAGCTAAAGTCCTGACACATACACGGGGACAACAAAGTGGCTTTAATTGTGTCAAATGTTCAGTGTTCATGTGCAGCGACAAGTCAACACGTCCCCCTTTTGTCTGGGAGGCTTCCAAAGGTCTCTGTCATCTGGATTCCGTTCTGGAATGAGGTGGATTTCTGGGTTTCAAATGACATCACTACTTCCTATAGGACAGACAGAATAAGACAAAATGAGGAGAGTTCAAATAAATATGGATAAAACAGACTTTTGTTTAAATGAAGCTAACTGGAGGCACTTCTCTGTCTGAAGCTCTGTGACTCACATTAACTTGAATCTGAGTTTTGTTGTATCACAATGTGACCAGAAAGAGCTGATTTAGCTGGAACTACAACAGATGAGCTGATTTGTGCTGTTAAACACGTCCCTCTCAAATAACATGACAGTCACAAGCTCACTAGTATTTTTTTTCTTGAGTTTTCACACAATCTAAAAGCTTTTTTGGCTGCGTTTGCCAATGCATGCACTTTGTTTCCATGGTAACTGCTGAATGTTCTGCCATAGACATACATGCAGTGCACTCCCAGTGTGATTTCACTGCAAAGTATCAACTGCTGGGTTTCACAACACATCAGCACATTGTAATAGGCCAGTAATAATGAATAGAGATGAGTACAGTTCAAATGAATCTTGTTCAAATGCAAACGAACAAGACATCGCCTTCATCTTTCAATATTTTTCAGTTCCGTTGGGAAGGGAAACAGTTTGAACGAAGGTTTGCAGTCACACAGATCTGATTCCCTTTTGCAGTTATGGAGTTCGCAAACTTCCGAAGCCCGTTTTCTGCTGTTAAGACATCCAGCAACCACACAATTGCAATGTTTGAATCACAAAACTAAAATATGACAATATCAGAAACAGAAACAAAAGCGATATGGTTCAAAAGACGAGAAAAGATCAGCTTTGACAATAGACGCATCCCACTGGAAAATCAAACATGGTGGTTTGATGCTCACTTTTTCGGAGGACTCCACCCAGTATGCATTGCGTGATGACCGGAAGTTTCGGGGTGCATGTATACTGTGACTTCTTGGGTTTAGTCAATCTAGAAATGATCCGGTTCAACATTTGTGAATTGACCTCTTACATGTCAGTGTACAATGTCATCAGTTGGGAAAACTGGCTCTTGCTCCATCTGGGATTATGGCATCATATACGGTTACCTAGCAACCACCATGATAATATTTGCCAAAGGGAAAACAGGGACACACCCGAGCTGGGACAGTTGAGATAAATATTTGGTATCAACAAAACAGTGACAAGAGCTCATGACACTGTCCATTCTGCACTCACTTTTGTCAGTCATAATCTGAGGGATTTTTGTTGCTGCACTTTCTGCTTTAGGTTCATTTTCAAGCACAATTTTCTGGATTTGAGTTCAACTAATACAAGATATTCCCAAAAAATACAAATACAAAGAGTTGGGGAAAAAAAATCAGTCGATTCATTTATTTCTGTTGAACAAAATTCAGCACAAATCTGTATCAGAGTCACTACATTTGAAGCTTTATAAGATTGCAAAATCTACACAAAATACTTGTACTTTTTACTCTTGAAATACATTTTTAAACAGGTACTTTGATACTTTTACTTGTGTCAATTTTTTCATGATACTTTTACTTTTATTTGAGAATTTTTTGCTCCACTATCTACACAGGAGGAAACACATGAAACAGATTGATTTGTGATTGAAAAGTTCCAGTGTAAAGATGGTGCTGTTTGTCTTCATCATTATATAACCAGTGTTCCTCATTCTGTGGCCCTGAACAACTTTTACAATTCTGATTCAAGTGGACACAAAACACAGTTCCATGTACACACAGAAACACAGAGCACACACACCATCACTGCTCCAGTCTGACATGACATTTACATACACTTACTTTACATACTTTAAAATACCATTGGAAATGAAAGTTGAAATCAAGTTACTTCAAAGCAGTGTCTGATGTGAAATATGTACAGATTAGACAATATATGACTTAAAAAAAGAAGCATGAGTAGCAAAAGTATTTCTTATGAAGATCAAAAGCATTGTAAAAAAAACAAAAAAAACAAATAAACTTGGCAATATGATGTCCTGTTTTTATATATTTTTTTAGCTATTTTATTTTTCAGAAGAGTCATGTTTTAATTCTAGTTTTTGAATCATTTTGTATCTTTTTTATTCCCTCATGAAGAGACTTTTATCTGAATAGTCAAAAATTCAAGACACAAATTTGATCCCAAACTGTGAAGAAGAAAGCTGCTATATGAGTTTAGGGAAATGTGCAGTGGCTCCAATCAAAGAAAGAAAGCCCCCACCAATCCAGACTCCAGTGTAGAGAGGTTGAGTGAACTTGGTCTGGACTCTGTGGAGGAGGCTCATGGTTCTTTCAGAGACGCTGTAAAACGCCAAAACCCCTGCACTGTGGTCCAGGTAAACCCCGATTCTGGACTCGACTGGACCTGAGACCTGGGACTGGACTTTGTTAAACCAAAATGAATAACTGTTAGATTTACACTGTAAAGCCCAGGATTTATCATTGTTTCCAAATCCACATTCATTAGAGTATCCTTTCCTCTGAATATCTCTGTATGAAACTGCTATACGAGCCCACCTCACGCTCCACTCCACCTCCCAGTAACAGCGACCCGTCAGACTCTCTCTGCTCAGGACCTGACACACACTGAATCTATCTGGATGATCTGGATAACTCTGTTCTTCACTCATAAATGTTACTCTTCTGTTTCCATCAGACAGAGACAGTTTGGTGTGAACTGTGTTTGGGTCCAGAGTGATTTCTGTAGAATATTGTAAGAAGTCGTCTCTGGAGCTGGGTTCAGCTGGTGCCAGTAAAACCTGGACTGGACTCAGAGTGAGCTGGAGTGTGTCTCTGAGCTTGGACACAGCTCTGGTCACTTCCTCAAAGTAGCTCCGGTCCCCTGTGTGAATGGTGTGTGTCTCTGTGCTCTGTGTGTGTGGGGACAGTGAAGTGTAGACCTGTATAAACTGGTTATGATCCTGGGTGAGGGCCAGTGTGTCCAGCTCCGAGAGGCTCCTCTTCAGCCCCCTCACGTCCTGCTGCAGTTGGTCCTGGAGCTCTTGGACTCGGCTCAGTTGGGTCTGCTCCTGGGAGCGGATCTGCTGCTCCACTTCAGAGCGTCTTTTGTCCAGGAGAAGGGCCATCTGTGTGAAGCTGTCCCCGCTGCGCTGCACTGCTGTCTGGGCAGAGCGTCTGATGTCCTGGGCCTCCTGTTGGAGCCTCTTCAGGTCTGTCTCTTTGTGCTGGAGGTTCTGGAGCAGCAGGGCCCTCCTGGCCGGCAGCTCTGCCTGCCTCTGAGCCCTCTCTGAGGCAGAGCTCACTATGTCATGACCCTTATGTTGGTCCACACACAGGGAGCAGAGCAGCTGCTGGTCACTGCGGCAGAATAGTTCCATCAGTCTGTGGTGTTCAGAGCAGATGTTTTCCTGGAGCATGTGAGACGGCTCCACCAGCTGGTGTTTCTTAAGCGCTGCAGCTTCATGATGAGGCTGTAGGTGGCGCTCACAGTAAGAGGCCACACACTGCAGACAGGACTGGACAGCTCTCAGCTTCCTCCCAGTGCACACATCACAGGACACATCCTGAGGTCCGGCATAGCAGCGAGCAGCAGGGGGCGCTGTCTTCTTCATCTGCTCTACTAAACCTGCTAACATGATGTTTTTAACCAGGACAGGCCTGGGGCTGAAGCTGAGGCGACATTCAGGACAGCTGTAGAGCTGCTTGTCGTCCTCTTGGTCCCAGTGCTGTTGGACACAGTTCCTGCAGTAGCTGTGTCCACAGGGAATAGTCACAGGATCCTTCAGTAGATCCAAACACACGGAGCAGGAAAAGGCTTCTTGGTCGAGTGTTTTCTGCGCCATCTCTCCTGGATCACAAACACTTACAGTTTGACACAAACGAAACTTAAGAGTGGAGTGAGAGCTGTGGGAGGAGCCACACCCACAGCTCTGTGTAGATCTGATTATTAATTGGCAGCTCTTAAAGACACACACATGTTTTATCAGAGTTGAAATGAGTGTGTGACAGTTTACAGTCACAGACACAGAGTCATTGGGCACAAGTCAAACTCTCCAAAAGAGAATCAAAGAGGAAGACAGTGTAAAGCAGGGGTATTCAACATACGGCCCAGGGGCCGGATCCGGCCCTCCAAGACCTTTCATCTGGTCCTCGGCTGATTTTCTACTAAAATGTTTTAATTATATTTTAAAACCTGAAGACAGAATTTGCAATTTTTCTCACACCATTCCCAGTGAAAACCTCTGATGTGCCCACAGACATGCAACTAGAAATAATAAATTTACAATTACTACCCACCTTTAGTGAGCAGGTTTTCTCAGTAATGAACATTAATAAAACAAAGCTGCACTCAAAGCTAACACACAACACACAAGTACTTGAATGACATTCTGAAGACAGCAGCTACTCAGGACATGGTGCCTGACATTGATGCATTTGTGCAGGCTAAAAGATGCCAAGTTTCAGGAGCAAAAAGAAAGCATGACTAAATTCTTTGAAATGCAAACAAGTTAATTTTATAACATTTTGTTGAAGGTTTGTTCAGGTTGTTCATAATATTATAATATTTTGTAAAAGAAAGAGTTCATCAATTTAAAAATGTTTCTGTAATAGATTTGTGTTTCTCTTTACAAATATTTGATTTATTGCTAATTTTTGGGGTATATATGTCATGAGTTTTCTGATCCGGCCCCTTTGGGATCAAAGTAGGTTGGATACGGCACCCGGACCAAAATGAGTTTGACATCCCTGGTGTAAAGGATCAGTGTAGTGTCACAGTGCTTTGGTGTGAGGAGGCAGGATTTCTAAACGTATCAACAAACATCATCTTCATCAGGCTCTTTCTAGAAGGACGTGTGTGTTTATTGGTTTAGCTCTGGTTTAGTCTCAGTCTAGACCAGTTGGACTTTGAACTGGTTTAGATCTATTTAGTGGTTTGGACAGCTTTAGGCAGGTTTAATCTGTAGCTCATTCTTTATTTTGTCCACTTATGTCTTATATTCAACATTGCCATTGTCTATAATCTCACATAGCCCCTGGATATGACACAAATGGACTCATGTCATGACAATATATTTGATTTTATTAATGCCTTCCCTTTAGTTTGCCTACATTAGTATTATTTTTAGTGCAATGGCTCTCTCTTGTGGTTATTTAAGGTCAGTGTTTTTATATTTACAGAAGGAGTATAAAATTGTTTTGTTTTGTTTTTACTACAATTTATTCATGCTGTTCCCTCATCAAACACATGCTCAAGGCGGTTTTATGTATGTATGAGTGAGTTTTACTTCATTATATTTTTACTATTACTACTACTACTACTACTACTACTACTACAACCACCACTTCAACCACTACTACAACTACTACTTCAACCACTACTACCACTACTACTACTACTACAACCACCACTTCAACCACTACTACAACTACTACTTCAACCACTACTACCACTACTACTACTACTTCAACCACTACTACCACTACTTCTACTACTTCAACCACTACTACTACTATTATTATTACTACTACTTCAACCATTACTACCACTATTACTACTACTTCAAACACTACTACTACTACTACTACTACTTCAATCACTACTTTAACCACTACTACTACTACTTCTACTACTATTACAACTACTACTAGTACTACAAGCACTACTACTACTTCTACAACCACCACTTCAACCACTACTACTACTACTACTTCAAACACTATTTCTACTACTTCTACTACTACTAGTACTACTACTACTTCAATCACTACTTTAACCACTACTACTACCACTACTACTACTACTACTACTAGTACTACAACCACTACTCCTACTACTATTTCTACTACTTCTACAACCACCACTTGAACTACTACTACTACTCCTACTTCAACCACTACTACTTCTACTACTACTACTACTCCTACAACCACTACTTCAACCACTACTACTACTCCTCCTCCTACTATTACTACTACTTCAAGCACAACAACAACTATTACTAGTATTACTACTACTATTACTAGTACTTCAACCACTATTACTACTACTACTACTACTACTACTACCACTTTGGTTCAAATGAAGCTAACTGGAGGCACTGCTCTGTCTGAAGCTCTGTGTCTCACGTTAAACTTGAATCTGAGTTTTGTTGTAACACAATGTGATCAGAAAGAGCTGATTTAGTTGGAACTACAACAGATGAGCTGATTTGTGCTGTTAAACACGTCCCTCTCAAATAACATGACAGTCTCAAGCTCACTAGTATTTTTTTTTCTTGAGTTTTCACACAATCTAAAAGCTTTTTTGGCTGCATTTGCCAATGCATGCACTTTGTCTCCATGGTAACTGCTGAATGTTCTGCCATAGACATACATGCAGTGCACTCCCAGCGTAATTTCACTGCAAAGTATCAACTGCTGGGTTTCACAACACATCAGCACATTATAATAGGCCAGTAATATTGAATAGAGATGAGGACAGTTCAAATGAATCTTGTTCAAATGCAGATTTCTTTTGTAATACATGCATCCTGAATTTCGGACTTCCGATCATTGCGCAATGTATACTGGGAAGGGTCCGCAGAAAAAGTGAGCATCAAACCGCCATTTTTGATTTCCCAGTGGGAGGGATCTATTGTCAAAGCTGATCTTTTCAAGTCTTTTAAACCATATCGCTTTTTTTCTGGTTCTGATATTGTCATATTTTAGTTATGGGATTCGAACATTGTAATTGTGTGGTTGTTGGATGTCCTATAAGCAGAAAACGACTTGAGAAACGGGCTTTGGAAGTTTGCGAACTCCATAACTGCAAAAGTGAATCGAATCTGTGTGACTGCAAACCTTCGTTCAAACTGTTTCCCTTCCTAACGGAACTGAAACATATTGAAAGGTGAAGGCAAAGTCTTGTTCGTCTGACTTTACAGCAACATCACGTCTTGGTCTCTTTGCAGTGGAAGTTGTTTCTTGGCGAACAGCTGGTGCTTTTCACTTTGGTGTTGGTGTTTTAAATTCATAACCAAGTTTGAGAGAGGGATCGGGATTTTGCTTTGTTGTCGCTTCACATACAAAATGTTCGCTTCAAACTCGGGATGATTTCTGAGGCAGTCAAAAGTTACCGTTTTCATCCTTCCTGTGGATCAATACTGCGCTTCGCCTTTGCCTTTCACTATTTTTCAGTTCCGTTGGGAAGGGAAACAGTTTGAACAGAGGTTTGCATTCACACAGGTCTCATTCCTTTTTGCATTTATGGAGATCACAAACTTCCGAAGCCCATTTCTAGAGTCATTTTCCGCTGTTAGGACATCAAACAATCACACATATACAATGTCCAAATCCCATAACTAAAATATGACAATATCAGAAACAGAAACAAAAGGGATATGGTTCAAAAGACTTGAAAAGTTTGGCTTTGACAATAGATGCATCCCACTGAGAAATCAAACATGGCGGTTTGATGCTCACTTTATCGGAGGGTCCTTCCCAGTATGCATTGCGCGATGACCGGAAGTTTGAAATTCGGGATGCATGTATACTGGCTCTTGCCCCATCTGGGATTACGGCATCATATACGGTTACCTAGCAACCACCATGTTAACATTTGCCAAAGGTGAAACAGGGACACGCCTGAGCTGGAACAGTTGAGATAAATATCTGGTATTAATAAAACAGTGACAAGAGCTCATGACACTGTCCATTCTGCACTCACTTGTGTCACTTATAATCTGAGGGATTTCTGTTGCTGCATTTTCTGCTTTAGGTTCATTGTCAAGTACAGTTTTCTGTATTTGAGCTCAACTAATACAAGATATTCCCTCTTTACTGTTGGCAGTGTGCAAATGGGTCAAAAATAGAGACATCTGGACAGTGGTGGAACGGAACTAAATAAAAGTTTTACTTAAGTAAAAATTGTAGATATCTGTACTTTACTTAAGTACATTGCAAAGTTGATACTTTTACTTTTACTTCATTACAATTGAGATCTGAATATCTGAATTTTCTACTCCACTACATTTTTGAAAAGAACTGAAAAGTAAAAGTATTTTTATTATAGCTTGAGACCTGCTGAAAAGGATGAGGGGGTTATTTTTATCAAATTCATCAATCATATGAGCAAACAAAAAATACAAATACAAAGAGCTGGAAAAAAATCAGTCGATTCATTTCTTTCTGTTGAACAAAATTCAGCACAAATCTGTATCAGAGTCACTACATTTGAAGCTTTATTAGATCACAAAATCTGCACAAAATACCTTTACTTTTTACTCTTGAAGTACATTTTTAAACAGGTACTTAGATACTTTTATTTGTGTCAATTTTTTTCACATGATACTTTTACTTTTACTTGAGTATTTTTTGCTCCACTATCTATACTTTTACTACAATAACAAAATGGATTATTTCTTCCACTGCTGCATCTGGTTTAGTCCTGGTTTAGATCTCATTTGTTTCACAGATTTCAGATGGCGCCCCCTGCCTCCACTTGTGGTAAATACTGGTGCTATATTTTACAACTCTACAATGAATTTGAGATTTTGAGACAGAAAAAAAAACACATAAAACAGATTGATTTCAGAATGTATTTGTGATTGAAAAGTTCCAGTGTAAAGATGGTGCTGTTTCTCTTCATCATTATATAACCAGTGTTCCTCATTCTGTGGCCCTGAACAACTTTTACAATTCTGATTCAAGTCAACACAAAACACAGAGCACACACACCATCACTGCTCCAATCTGACATGACATTTACATACACTTACTTTACATCCTTTACACTTACTTGACATATTTTACAAAAACATTGGAAATGAAAATTTAAATCAAGTTAGTTCAAAACAGTGTAGAGATGTAGAGATTAGACAATATAGTATATAAATTAGACCTGGATTAGTCCTGGATTAGTCCTTGTTTGGTCCTGTTTTCTCCCTGCTCTAGTTGTGATTTAGTATTGATTAAGTCCTGGTTTAGTCCTATTATAGTCCTGTTTCAGTCTTAGTCCTGGTTAAGTCCACTTTTAGTTCTGGTTTATTCCTGTTTTTTTTCCTGTTTTAGTCCTTGTATAATTCTGGGTTAGTTTTGGTAAAGTCCTGGTTTAATCTTGGTTTAGTTTTAGTTTAGTCCTGATTTAGTTGTGGTTTATTGTTGGTTTATAATGGGTATAGTCTGGTTTTATTCCTGGTTTATTCCTGGTTTAGTCCATGCTTTTAGTCATGTTTTACTCCTGGTTAAATCCTTTTAAGTAATGTTTTACTCCAGTTTTAGTCATTGTTTAGTCCTGGTTTAGTCTTATTTTAGTCCTGGTTTAGTTTTAGTTTAGTTCTGGATTTGATCTCATCTCTTTTGAATTCAGAGCACAGCGTAACGTTACATTACATGAGGAATAACACTGGAATTGAAAGTAAAAAGTAAACTGTGTTTGATATAAAATACATACAAATTTGAGTTCAATAGTAGTAATAGTAGTAGTAGTAGTAGTAGTAGTAGTAATAGTAGTAGTAGTAATAGTATTTCTGATCCACATTAAGAGCATTCTAAAACATTTGTGACACTATGATTTTTGTCCTGATTTTATGTTGTTTTTTTTAACACTGATTCTTGTTCAAAACAGTCTGTTTCTAATCCTCATTTTAAAATCATTTTGTAACTTTTTTATTTCCTCGTGAAGAGAATTTTATCAGAATAGTTAAAAATACAAGACACAAATTTGATTCTAAACTGTGGAGAACAAAGCTGCTATTTGAGTTTAGGGAAATATGCAGTGTCTCCAAAATACCTGTAAATCCAGACTCCAGTGTAGAGAGGCTGAGTGAACCTGGTCTGGACTCTGTGGAGGAGGCTCATGGTTCTTTCAGAGACGCTGTAAAACGCCAAAACACCTGCACTGTGGTCCAGATAAACCCCGATTCTGAACCCAACTGAACCTGAGACCTGAGACTTCACTAAGTTAAACCAAAATGAATAACTGTTAGATTCACACTGTAAAGCCCAGGATTTATCATTGTCTCCAAATGCACATTCATCAAAGTTTCCTTTCCTCTGAATATCTCTGTATGAAACTGCTATACGAGCACACCTCACGTTCCACTCCACCTCCCAGTAACAGCGACCCGTCAGACTCTCTCTGCTCAGGACCTGCCACCAACCACTGAATCTGTCTGGATGATCTGGATAACTCTGTTCCATACTTTTAACTGTTACTCTTCTGTTTCCATCAGACAGAGACAGTCTGGTGTGAACTGTGTTTGGGTCCAGAGTGATTTCTGTAGAATATTGTAAGAAGTCGTCTCTGGAGCTGGGTTCAGCTGGTGCCAGTAAAACCTGGACTGGACTCAGAGTGAGCTGGAGTGTGTCTCTGAGCTTGGACACAGCTCTGGTCACTTCCTCAAAGTAGCTCCAGTCCCCTGTGTGAATGGTGTATGGCTCTGTGCTCTGTGTGTGTGGGGACAGTGAAGTGTAGACCTGTATAAACTGGTTATGATCCTGGGTGAGGGCCAGTGTGTCCAGCTCAGAGAGGCTCCTCTTCAGCCCCCTCACGTCCTGCTGCAGTTGGTCCTGGAGCTCTTGGACTCGGCTCAGTTGGGTCTGCTCCTGGGAGCGGATCTGCTGCTCCACTTCAGAGCGTCTTTTGTCCAGGAGAAGGGCCATCTGTGTGAAGCTGTCCCCGCTGCGCTGCACTGCTGTCTGGGCAGAGCGTCTGATGTCCTGGGCCTCCTGTTGGAGCCTCTTCAGGTCTGTCTCTTTGTGCTGGAGGCTCTGGAGCAGCAGGGCCCTCCTGGCCGGCAGCTCTGCCTGCCTCTGAGCCCTCTCTGAGGCAGAGGTCACTATGTCATGACCCTTATGTTGGTCCACACACAGGGAGCAGAGCAGCTGCTGGTCGCTGCGGCAGAATAGTTCCATCAGTTTGTCGTGTTCAGAGCAGACGTTTTCCTGGAGTGTGTGAGACGGCTCCACCAGCTGGTGTTTCTTAAACGCTGCAGCTTCATGATGAGGCTGTAGGTGGCGCTCACAGTAAGAGGCCACACACTGCAGACAGGACTGGACAGCTCTCAGCTTCCTCCCAGTGCACACATCACAGGACACATCCTGAGGTCCGGCATAGAGGCAGGCAGCAGGGGGCGCTGTCTTCTTCATCTGCTCTACTAAACCTGCTAACATGATGTTTTTACCCAGGACAGGCCTGGGGCTGAAGTTGAGGCGACATTCAGGACAGCTGTAGAGCTGCTTGTAGTCCTCTTGGTCCCAGTGCTGTTGGACACAGTTCCTGCAGTAGCTGTGTCCACAGGGAATAGTCACAGGATCCTTCAGTAGATCCAAACACACGGAGCAGGAAAAGGCTTCTTGGTCAAGTGTTTTCTGCGCCATCTCTCCTGGATCACAAACATTTACAGTTTGACACAAACGAAACTTACGAGTGGAGTGAGAGCTGTGGGAGGAGCCACACCCACAGCTCTGTGTAGATGTGAGGAGGAAGTGGCAGCTCTTAAAGGCACACACATGTTTTATCAGAGTTGAAATGAGAGTGTGTGACAGTTTACAGTCACAGACACAGGGTCATTGGGCACAAGTCAAACTCTCCAAAAGAGAATCAAAGAGGAACACAGTGTAAAGGATCAGTGTAGTGCCACAGTGCTTTGGTGTGAGGAGGCAGGATTTCTAAATGTATCAACAAACATCATCTTCATCAGGCTCTTTCTAGAAGGACATGTGTGTTTATTGGTTTAGTTCTGGTTTAGTCTCGGTCTAGACCAGTTGGGCTTTGAACTGGTTTAGATCTATTCAGTCCTGGTTTAAACAGCTTTAGGCAGGTTTAATCTGTGGTTCATGCTTTATTTTTGTTCACTTATGATGTGTTATATTTAACATTGCCATTGTCTATAATCTCACATGGTAAAGCTCCTGGATATGACACAAACGGAGTCATGTCATGACAATCTATTTTATTTTATTAATGCCTTCCCTTTACTTTGCCTACATTAGTATTATTTTTAGTGCAGTGTCTCCCTCTTGTGGTTATTTTGGGTCAGTGTTTTTATATTTACAGAGGGGGCACAAAAATCATTTTGTTTAGTTTTTTCTACATTTTATTCATGCTGTTCCCTCATCAAAAACCTGCCTGAATAGGTTTTAGATGTCATCCATGCATGTTTGAGTCATTTAGTGATCTCTCCTGGGCTCTACTCAGTAGTTTCATTAACAGGATGCATGCTGATTGTGTTGTGATGGTGCTCTGAAGGGTGAGTGACTTAGCATGGGTAGCAAAGTAAGGGAAGTTTGAAAGTGGCAAAACCAAAACTGTAACTTACATACATCGTTTTGGGGTGAATCTACCATTTTGAAAAGAATCCAAGGTCACATGGTGATCTAAATGTGTTGTGTGTTCTGTTCATAGTCCAGACAAGTGTAATAGTGCGTCTTTAAGATCTCACTCACTTTTGCATGTGGCTCTAATGTTCATCTTGTGCACCTAACAGTCTGTGGGACACTTTACTATAGTAGGCCTGTCACCAGAACACATTTGGAAGGACAATATATCGCAAAAGAGGAATACTGCGATAAACGATAATACTCAAACCACTTTATTCCACTGACACAATAAGAAGAAAGTGAGACAATCCTAGTGACGCATTTTGAAAGAGACGTGATCATTAAAAAGCCTGAGCTGCAACAAATACACAACAGAATGGAGCAAGAATTCTCTAGAGAAGTCACTTCTTCAAACTTTGACATCTCAAAAATACTCCAAATCTCCCACGTTTACACAGAAAATGTACACATGATAAATACTGACACCCAAAATATATTGTTCCAGCTCATCAATGGTGGAAGAGAACTAAGTAAAAGTATTTAAATACTTAAGTACTTCAGTATAAATGTAACGTGTCTGTACTTTATTTAAGTACATTGAAAAGTGAATGTTTTTTTTGTTGTTGTTGTTGTTTTTTGTTAGTTTTTTTACTTTTACTTCATTATATTTTTACTATTACTACTACTATTACTACTTCGGCTGCTACTTCAAAAACTACTACTTCAGCCACTACTATAAACCACTACTACTACTTCAACCACTACTACTACTACTAGTACTTCAGCCACTACTATTACTACTTCTACCACGACTATTACTACTTCAAGTACTAAGTAAACGTCTTTATTTATATAGCACTTTTCACAGACATTTTTTGTCCCCTAAGACACTTTACAGAGCATTATTCAGCATTGTTCATTCACTCTATACCTGGTGATGGTAAACTACTATTGTAGCCACAGCTGCCCTGGGGCAGACTGACAGCTGCCATGCCAATCGGCACCATCGGTCCCTCTGACCACACACACGCACGCACACACACACACACGCACACACACACACACACACAGTGTGTGGAGTTTGCATGTTCTACCTGTGTCTGGCTGGGTTTCCTCCATCCACCCAAAACATGCACCATAGGTCACATCCTCCAGCTAAAGTCCTGACCAAGACTAGACCAAGATCTGGAGATGGTCCCACTGCTCCTGACACGTTTAACCCAGAGGCACTGAAGGACGGGTCAAATGCAGAGGACACATACAAGGGGACAAAAAAGTGGCTTTAATTGTGTCAAATGTTCAGTGTTCATGTGCACCGACAAGTCAACTCTGCCCCCTTTTGTCTGGGAGGCTTCCAAAGGTCTCTGTCATCTGGATTCTGTTCTGGAATGAGGTGGATTTCTGGGTTTCAAATGACATCACTACTTCCTATAGGACAGACAGATTTAAGACAAAATGAGGAGAGTTCAAATAAATATGGATAAAATAGACTTTTGTTTAAATGAAGCTAACTGGAGGCACTGCTCTGTCTGAAGCTCTGTGACTCACGTTAAACTTGAATCTGAGCTGAACTACTACTACAACTACTACAACTACTACTACTACAACTACTACTACTACTGCTACTACTACTACTACTACTACTGACTACTACTACTACTACTACTGCTACTACTACTACTACTACTACTACAACTGCTACTACTACTACTACTACTACTACTACTACTACTACTACTACTACTACTACTACTACTACTACTACTACTACTACTACTACTACTACTACTACTACTACTACTACTGACTACTACTACTACTACTACTACTACTACTACTACTACTGCTACTACTACTACTACTACTACTACTACTACTACTACTACTACTACTGCTACTACTACTACTACTACTACTACTACTACTACTACTACTACTACTACTACTACTACTACTGACTACTACTACTACTACTACTACTACTACTACTACTACTACTACTACTACTACTACTACTACTACTACTACTACTACTACTACTACTACTACTACTACTACTACTACTACTACTACTACTACTGACTACTACTACTACTACTACTACTACTACTACTACTACTACTACTACTACTACTACTACTACTACTACTACTACTACTACTACTACTACTACTACTACTACTACTACTACTACTACTACTACTACTACTACTACTTCAACCACTACTACCACTACTATTACTACTTCAACCACTACTACTACCATTATTACTACCACTACTACTACTACTACTTCAGTCACTACTTTAACCACTACTACAACAACTACTACTACTACAACTACTACTACAACCACTACTACTATCACCTACTATTACTACTACTCCGACAACCACCACTTCAACCACTACTTCTACTACTACTTCAAACACTATTACTACTACTACTACTACTACTACTACTACTTCAATCACTACTTTAACCACTACTACTACTACTCCTACAACCACCACTTCAACCACCACTACTACTACTACTTCAAACACTATTACTACTACTAGTAGAAGTAGTAGTACTACTACTTCAATCACTTGTGTCAGTCATAATCTGAGGGATTTTTGTTGCGGCATTTTCTGCTTTAGTCTCATTTTCAAGCACAGTTTTCTGTATTTGAGCTCAACTAATACAAGATATTCCCTCTTTACTGTTGGCGGTTTGCAAATGGGTCAAAACTAGAGACATCTGGGCAGTGGTGGAACAGAAATAAACAAAACATGTACTTAAGTAAAAATTGTAGGTGTCTGTACTTTACTTAAGTACACTAAAGAATGGATATTTTTACTTTTACTTCACTACATTTGAGAGCAGGTATCTGTACTTTCTACTCCACTACATTTTTGAACAGGACTGAAAAGTCAAAGTATTTTTATTATAGTTTGAGACCTGCTGAAAAGGCCAAGGGGGTTATTTTTATCATGTTCATCATGTGAGCAAACAAAAAATACAAATACAAACAGTTGGAAAAAATAAATAAATACTTTGATTCATTTGTTTCTGTTGTACAAAATTCTGCACAAATCTGTATCAGTCACTACATTTGAAGCTTTATTAGATCTCAAAATCTGCACAAAATACTTTTAATTTTTACTCTTGAAATACATTTTTAAATGGGTACTTAGTAGATCTTTTCATGTGATACTTTTACTTTTACTTGAGTACTTTTTGCTCCACTATCTGTACTTTTACTGAAGTAACAAAATGGAGTACTTCTTCCAACGCTGCATCTGAGCCATTTCTTTTGTTAAACTGAGACAAATCACTGGTGTTGTATAAATCTGCTGGTACAGAGGACACAGGACTCAAAACTGGGACTGTCCTGGGTAAATAGGGACGTCTGGTTTAGTCTTGGTGTAGATCTCATTTGTTTCACAGATTTCAGATGGCGCACTCTGCCTCCACTTGTAGTAAATACTGCTGTGATATTTTACAGCTCTACAATGAATTTGAAATTTTGAGACATAAAAAAACACATTAAACAGATTGATTTCAGAATGTATTTGTTATTGAAAAGTTCCAGTTCTGATTCAAGTCAACACAAAACACAGTTCCATGTACACACAGAAACACAAAGCACACACACCATCACCGCTCTAGTCTGACATGACATTTAGAGCACATACTTACATACACTTACTTTACATACTTTACACTTGCTTTACTTACTTTACATATACATTGGAAATGAAAGTTGAAATAAAGTTAGTTCAAAACAGTTCAAACAAGTATGTAGAGATTACTACAACTAAACTTATATATTGTCTAGACTTTAGTGGTTTAGTCCTGGTACAGTACTGGATATAATCTAATTTAGAGAAAGAAATTAGAAAACATATGAGTTGGTAGTAGTAGTAGCAGTAGTAGTAGTAGTAGTAGTAAAAAAAAAGGCAATATGATTTTATCCTGTTTATAAAAAGATAGATAGATAAATAGATAGATTAGCATTGATCCTTGTTCATTAGAGTTTTGCTTTAATTCTAGTTTTAATCATTTAGTATCTTTTTTATTCCCTCATGTAGAGACTTTTATCTGAATAGTTAAAAATGCAAGACACAATTTTATTCTAAACTGGGGAGAACAAAGCTGCTATTTGAGTTTAGGGAAATGTGCAGTGTCTCCAGTATAATAAATCCCAACCCCAACGTAGAGAGGCTGAGTGAACCTGGTCTTGACTCTGTGGAGGAGGCTCATGGTACTTTCAGAGATACTGTAAAATGCCAAAACTCCTGCACTGTGGTCCAGGTAAACCCCGATTCTGGACTTGACTGGACCTGAGACAATATTTGAGACCTGGGACTTGACATTGTTAAACCAAAATGAATAACTGTTAGATTCAAACTCTAAGGACCAGGATTTTTTATTATTTCCAAATCCACATCCATTAGAGTCTTTCCTCTGAATATCTCTGTATGAAACTGCTATATCAACACATTCTCCGCTCCACTCCACCTCCCAGTAACAGCGACCCGTCAGACTCTCTCTGCTCAGAACCTGCCCCACATAACTGAATCTGTCTGGATGATCTGGATAACTCTGGTGTTTACTCAAAACTGTTACTGTTCTGTTTCCATCAGACAGAGACAGTCTGGTGTTAACTGTGTTTGGGTCCAGAGTGATTTCTATAGAATACTGTAAGAAGTCGTCTCTGGAGCTGGGTTCAGCTTGTGGTAGTAAAACCTGGACTAGACTCAGAGTGAGTTGGAGTGTGTCTCTGAGCTCGGACACAGCTCTGGTCACTTCCTCAAAGTAGCTCCGGTCCCCTGTGTGAATGGTGTGTGTCTCTGTGCTCTGTGTGTGTGGGGACAGTGAAGTGTAGACCTGTATAAACTGGTTATGATCCTGGGTCAACTTCAAATCGAATCACAATTAGAAAACTTACGTCATGTCCAGATTTATCAGCCCTTCAAGGAAACAGCAATCAAGAAATACTCCATCGTCTGCTGACAGGTGAGGGCAGGTGAGGGTAGGTGACAGGTGATGACAGTACATCCACTTCTGTCATTTTGATGTTTTACTTTTTATTGCAATATATAGAGACAGAACAAAGAGTAACAGACATTTTGACTTGACTCTTGAAAATCAACGACATTTGCAATTTGTTTGAAAACAATTCGGTTCAAGATTCAGATTTTAAACCCACGTAGACGAAAAGATCCAAATTGACAAACTAAAACAAGAATCACATTTCAGAACATGTTTGTACAGATCTAAACTACAGAGTTACACGTTTAATGCACAATAATACAGGAGGTTTGGGATTTTGTGGTGGAAATGATGTTACTTCCAAAAACTGCAGCCTTTTAGTTTTGATAAATGCATTTATTGAAACGCCACTTTAAAGGTGCATTGTGGGACGTTTCTGGTAGTGGGACCGCCACCTGTTTGTCTCCATGGTGATATTAAACTTGCCTAACTCCATGGAGACAGACAGGAGGGACGATCAAGCAAGTTACAGGTCAGATCTGTGGAGAAGTCGGCCCTTTCACAACACGTTTTCCAAGGTATTTTTAAGCAATAAAAACACATGTAACTGATTCAATACTGGAGAGATGTTTAATGCCATACTGTGGAACATCCAAGGCAAAACAAGAGCCTACATCAGAAACGTTACGCAGTGCACCTTTAACTCGTGTTTAGAAGTTCTCTGTTCCTCTCCCCTCTCTCTTCCCCCTCCCTTTCTCAGTCTACCTCTCTCCCTCTCTCCCATTCACCTCCCTCTTTCTTCTTCTCCCTCTTTCTCTCACCCTTCCCTTCCCTATTTCTCTCCCTCCCTCTCGTTCTGTCCCTCTCTCTAGATAAAGTGCAGGTTGATTTGGTTGGTTATAGATTACTGAAGTAAGAGTACTTTTACGCTGTACTATTATATTACTTAATTAATAGTAAACGTGTGGATTCTGAGAAATAGTGCACTCCCAGCGTGATTTCAATGCAAAGTATCAACTGCTGGGTTTCACAACACATCGGTACATTATAATAGGCCAGTAATATTGAATAAAGATGAGGACAGTTCAAATGAATCTTGTTCAAATGCAGATTTCTTTTGTAAAACTGTGACTTCTTGGGTTTAGTCAATCTAGAAATGATCTGGTTCAACATTTGTGAATTGACCTCTTACATATTTCATGTCAAAGTACAACGTCATCAGTTGGGAAAACTGGCTCTTGCCCCATCTGGGATTATGGCATCATAAACGGTTACCTAGCAACCACCATGTTAACAAGGGCCAAAGGTGAAACAGGGACATGCCCGAGCTGGGACTGTTGAGATAAATACTGGTGCTATATTTTACAACTCTACAATGAATTTGAGATTTAGAGACAGAAAAAAACACATGAAACAGGTTGATTTCAGAATATATTTGTGATTGAAAAGTTCCAGTGTAAAGATGGTGCTGTTTGTCTTCATCATTATATAACCAGTGTTCCTCATTCTGTGGCCCTGAGCAACTTGTACAATTCTGATTCAAGTCAACACAAAACACAGTTCCATGTACACACAGAAACACAGAGCACACACACCATCACTGCTCCAGTCTGACATGACATTTACATACACTTACTTTACATACTTTACACTTACTTTACATACTTTAAAATTACATTGGAAATTAAAGTTGAAATAAAGTTAGTTCAAAACAGTGTCTGATGTCAAATATGTAGAGATTAGAGAATATATGAATTTAGTTGTAGTAGACTTTAGTGGTTTAGTCCTGGTTTAGTACTGGATATAATCTAATTTATAGAAAGAACATTCTAGGTAGAAATTAGAAAACATATGAGTTAGTAGTAGTAGCAGTAGTAGCAGTAGTAGCAGTAATAGCAGTAGTAGTTGTTGTTGATATTGCATTTCTGATAGAGACCAAGAACACTGTAAAAAACGCATAGGCATTATGATTTTTGTTCTGTTTTTGTACTTTTTTAGCATTGATTCTTGTTCATTAAAGTCTTGCTTTAATTATAGTTTCAAAATCATTTAGTATCTTTTTTTATTCCATCATGAAGAAACTTTTATCGGAATAGTTAAAAAGGCACAAATTTGATTCTAAACTGTGGACAACAAAGCTGCTATTTGAGTTTAGGGAAATGTGCAGTGGCTCCAGAATACTTGTAAATCCAGACCCCAGCATAGAGAGGCTGAGTGAACCTGGTCTGGACTCTGTGGAGGAGGCTCATGGTACTTTCAGAGACGCTGTAAAACGCCAAAACCCCTGCACTGTGGTCCAGGTAAACCCCAATTCTGGACTCGACCAGACCTGAGACTGGACCTGAAACCTGGGACTGGACTTTGTTAAACCAAAATGAATAACTGTTAGGTTCACGCTGTAAGGCCCAGGATTTATCATTGTATCCAAATCCACATTCAATAGAGTGTCCTTTCCTCTGAATATCTCTGTATGAAACTGCTATACGAGCCCACACTCCGCTCCACTCCACCTCCCAGTAACAGCGACCCGTCAGACTCTCTCTGCTCAGAACCTGCTCCCAGTAACTGAATCTGTTTGGATGTTTTGGGTAACTCTGGTGTTCACTCACACGTGTTACTCTTCTGTTTCCATCAGACAGAGACAGTTTGGTGTGAACTGAGTTTGGGTCCAGAGTGATTTCTGTAGAATATTGTAAGAAGTCGTCTCTGGAGTTGGGTTCAGCTTGTGCCAGTAAAACCTGGACTGGACTCAGAGTGAGCTGGAGTGTGTCTCTGAGCTTGGACACAGCTCTGGTCACTTCCTCAAAGTAGCTCCGGTCCCCTGTGTGAATGGTGTGTGGCTCTGTGCTCTGTGTGTGTGGGGACAGTGAAGTGTAGACCTGTATAAACTGGTTATGATCCTGTGTGAGGGCCAGTGTGTCTAGCTCAGAGAGGCTCCTCTTCAGCCCCCTCACGTCCTGCTGCAGTTGGTCCTGGAGCTCTTGGACTCGGCTCAGTTGGGTCTGCTCCTGGGAGCGGATCTGCTGCTCCACTTCAGAGCGTCTTTTGTCCAGGAGAAGGGCCATCTGTGTGAAACTGTCCCCGCTGCACTGCACTGCTGTCTGGGCAGAGTGTCTGATGTCCTGGGCCTCCTGTTGGAGCCTCTTCAGGTCTGTCTCTTTGTGCTGGAGGTTCTGGAGCAGCAGGGCCCTCCTGGCCGGCAGCTCTGCCTGCCTCTGAGCCCTCTCTGAGGCAGAGGTCACTATGTCATGACCCTTATGTTGATCCACAGAGCAGAGGTAACAGACGCTCTGCTGGTCACTGCGGCAGAATAGATCCATCACTTTGTCGTGTTCAGAGCAGATGTTTTCCTGTAGCATGTGAGACGGCTCCACCAGCTGGTGTTTCTTAAACGCTGCAGCTTCATGATGAGGCTGTAGGTGGCGCTCACAGTAAGAGGCCACACACTGCAGACAGGACTGGACAGCTCTTAGCTTCCTCCCAGTGCACACATCACAGGACACATCCTGAGGTCCGGCATAGCAGCGAGCAGCAGGGGGCGCTGTCTTCTTCATCTGCCTGGGGCTGAACCTGAGGTCACATTCAGGACAGCTGTAGAGCTGCTTGTCGTCCTCTTGGTCCCAGTGCTGTTGGACACAGTTCCTGCAGTAGCTGTGTCCACAGGGAATAGTCACAGGATCCTTCAGTAGATCCAAACACACGGAGCAGGAAAAGGCTTCTTGGTCGAGTGTTTTCTGCGCCATCTCTCCTGGATCACAAACACTTGGACTTTGACACAAATGATCTTTTGAGAGTGGAGTGAGAGCTGTGGGAGGAGCCACACCCACAGCTCTGTGTAGATGTGAGGAGGAAGTGTCAGCAGCAGCACACACAGTTTAAATGTGTAATTTAAACATTAACGTATCAACAAACACGACCTTCATCAGGGCTCCTTCTAGAAGGACATGTGTGTTTATTGGTGTAGTCCTGGTTTAGTCTCAGTCTGGACCAGTTGGACTCCTGTTTTACATTTGTTTAGTCCATTCTCAGATAGCTTTAGTCTGTGGCTCATTCTTTAACATTCTTTTAACAACCGTTTGTTTGTTTGTTTGTTTGAATAATGATAGAACTTTAGTGAATCATTATTTCACTGGAGTTGATTTGCTGTAACAGAGACGACTTTGAACTTTGTGCGAGTTTTAGTTTATATTCTTCGACTTCAAATCGAATCACAATTAGAAACCTTACGTCATGTCCAGGTTTATCAGCCCTTCAAGGAAACAGCAACCAGGAAATACTCCACCGTTTACTGACAGGTGAGGGCAGGTGAATTTTTATTGTGATACACAGACAGAACAAAGAGTAAAAGACATTTTGACTTGACTCTTGAAAATCAATGACATTTGCGATTTATGTTTTTAAAGAATTTGGTTCAAAGTTCACATTTTAAACACAAGTAGAAGAAAAGATCCTCTCTCTCCCCCATCACTTTCTCAGTCTAAATCTCTCCCTCCCTTCTTCCCTCTCCCTCCCTCTCTCCCATTCGCCTCCCTCTCCTCTTCTCCCTCTCTCTCTCTCACCCTTCCCTTTCCTCTTTCTCTCCCTCCCTCTCTTTCTGTCCCTCTCTCTGGATGAAGTGCAGGTTGACGTTTCTGTCTGGGACCAGCACAGTTCTGTTCAGACTCTTCAGTTCTCCCACCGAAGGGTCCGGCCGGATCTCGAACAAACGCACCAACTGTAGGAGAGAGAGAGATGGAGAGACAAGAAAAGCAATAAATAGAGAGGGAGGAAGGAAGGAAAAGAATGAGACAAATGGAGTCAGAAATAGTACATTGGTATTGGCAACATAAAATCAAACATATGAGAGAATTCACATCTTGTCAGTTTGTCATTTGTACAGCTGTTGTTTCCATGGCAACACATGTTATAGACAGAGCAACAGACACTCCTGGATCACAAACACTTGGACTTTGACACAAACAAGCGCAATCAGAAATAGCAACCTGTTTCCCCATGAGGTATCGGTGGGGGCAGTTCATCACCACAGAAGCAGCTTGTGAGCAGTCCAGCCTATATTACATGATCGCAATGTGTGCATGTGCACAGGCCCATAAACATTTGTGTGATATTGGTCACACA
The DNA here is from genome assembly GCF_026225935.1 of Boleophthalmus pectinirostris. Classification (NCBI taxonomy): domain Eukaryota; kingdom Metazoa; phylum Chordata; class Actinopteri; order Gobiiformes; family Gobiidae; genus Boleophthalmus; species Boleophthalmus pectinirostris. The sequence goes on along the minus strand of NW_026570970.1, from coordinate 35,054,841 downwards.
TGAGAATGTCTGTGTTTACTAGTGTGTAACCAAAATGTCATTTTTCATGAGTTGTGTTTATGTTAGTTGTGTGACTGTAGATCAGTGTGTTGTGTTTCACCAGAAAAACAAGAAATGGAAATTATTTTTGTTCCATTTAGTATTTTAACAGCATACACTGAAAGAGAAAGGAACTGTTATAATTAGTGATTATCTCGAAAACTATTCATATTTGATTATATAAATGAATAGAATTATAAATAGATAATAATTTTTCTGAGATTTTGAGACACTCCCGTTGCTCTAGCTCGATCCTTTATGGAGTTATGACCAAAAAAACACATATTTGACCTTGGTTACCTTGACTTTCAAGTGACCTTGACCGATTTCAACCTGTAACATCCAGTGTACTCCGGTTATGTGTGTGTCAACTTGTGTGATGATTGGGTGAATATTTTAGGCCACAGGTGGTTCAGAAATTGGGGAAATTGCCTGTCCTTTATAATGGTGTGACCTTTCAATTGACCCGTGTGACCTCAAATGACCTCAGATCATCACCAAACGTTTTTGCAGCATTGGGCACAGGGGCTTGACCCACGTACCAAATTTGGTGACAATCAGTCCATAAATGGTGGAATTATCGCGAGTGGACAGACACACACACACAGACACACAGGGTGAATACAAAACCTGGTCAAACCTTCAGGGACCAGGTAATAAAACTTCAGAGTGGAGTGAGAGGTGTGGGAGGAGCCACACCCACAGCTCTGTGTAGATGTGAGGAGGATGTGGCAGCTCTTAAAGACACACACATGTTTTATCAGAGTTGAAATGAGAGTGTGTGACAGTTTACAGTCACAGACACAGAGTCATTGGGCACAAGTCAAACTCTCCAAAAGAGAATCAAAGAGGAACACAGTGTAAAGGATCAGTGTAGTGCCACAGTGCTTTGGTGTGAGGAAACAGGATATGTTCATATATTTCAGCCTAAGGGGGTGGGTGCAGTATACTTTCACTACTACTTGAGTAACATTTTTTATTGAAGTAGCAGTACTTTTAATTGTTTTGCTTTCTCTTCCCACTGTAAGTTTAAAGTGACAAAACCTTTAAGTGACAATATGAAATAATGAGTGTTTTTTGCAGCGCTCCTTCAGATATCACTGAGTTTGTTTCACTTGTGTGTCTGTACTTCAAAAATACCACATTTTTTGTATTATTTAATATTTTGTCCTTCACCTTACAGTCGCCTTCAAATTATAATCAGAACCTGACAGTTACTCTTTAAGTTAATCTTACTTGAGTAGTTGTTTTCCCATATACGTTTTTACTAATGAGTAATTTCTTGGACTTCTACTTTGCATTTCTACTTGAGTAATATTATTTTGAAGTAACGTGCCCCTTATTTCAGTACAATGTTGTCTGCTCTACCACCTCTGGTCATTTCCAGTGCTTTTACCTGGAAGAGAGCCATGGTCATCTCCAACTCTGCGATGCGGCGCCCCACACAACCCCTGACCCCAAAGCCAAACGGGATGGAACCAAAAGGATGAGGCAGTGAGTGACCGTCCCTGATCCAGCGCTCCGGATGGAACTCAAACGCAGCGGGAAACGTGCGCTCGTCGTGGGAGATGGCGTAGTGATAGAAGACAAACGGGGTCTGTGAGGAAAAACACACAATTATTTCAATTGATGCTTGTGTTTGTCCAGTAATGGGAAGTAACTGAATACATGTACTGAGCATGCACATTCTAGATACTCATTCTGAGTAACTGTGTTCCAGTACATTTACTTTTTCATTTGGTGGTGTTCAGAATACAGTTACATGAGGAATTTCGCACATTTAGCGTTGAAATCTACAATATTAATAAGGACAAAATAAAATACAGCTCTGGCAGTGTGTGTGTGTGTGTGTGTGTGCGTGGTGTATGTGTGCGCGTGTGTGTGTGTGTGTGTGTGTGCGTGCATGCGTGTGCGTGTGTGTGTGATTTTATGTCTCTAAGTGGACACAAGTGAATGGTAGTAATGGGCCAAACAAATTGATGTCACTTTTGTCACTGTGTGTATCACTTTAAGAAAAGTCATGTGACCGATGCATGTACCGTGTCATGTGACCGATGCATGTACCGTGTCATGTGACCGATGCATGCACCGTGTCATGTGACCGATGCATGTACCGTGTCACGTGACCGATGCATGTACCGTGTCACGTGACCGATGCATGTACCGTGTCACGTGACCGATGCATGTACCGTGTCACGTGACCGATGCATGTACCGTGTCATGTGACGATACATGTTCTGGGTCATGTGACCGAAGCATGTGCTGTGTCACACATTGACATCTTTCATTTGTTGGAGGTCAGAGCTCATCCATCACACACGAGTATCTCGTGTCTGATAAACGAGCCCTGCACTGTGTCAATGCTTCTGCTTAGGAAGCACTTCATTTTCTAAACCACTAGATGGTGCTATAGAATGAACCAACACAATGTGTTGGAACTGTGTCACACACACCTGCAGGCATCATCTACCCTTCACTAGTTAATGCATAGCAACAAAAATAAAGCTGTTTGTAATTATATGTCATGTTTTACACTATAGGTTTAATATATTGCAACATGATGTAAAAGTATTCAGAATGCACTGCTCTGATAAAACCATTTATCAGAATATGTTACAAAATACATTTTAATGCAGGTATTCATTATTTTGTAAGTATAGTTTTTCAAAGTATTCTTCACAACACTGTGCATACCTATGGACAAATGTTCAGCAGTTACCATGGTGACACAATGTACACATTAGCAAACACAGGCTGATAAGTTGTAAGCTCTAAAGGCTCATTTATGCTCTGTGTTCTAGACACATACAAGTACAGACAGACACTCTGCATTATTCTGACATTTGGTCCATCTCCTCATGTGGAGTGTTAAACTAACTGCCCAATCATAACAGATCAACACTTCTGGTGAAATTAAATTAAGTGGAATAAATGAAAAAAACACTTGGATCACAAATACTTGTATGATTGGGCCCACTCACAGTCAGAAACCGAAAAAAATAAAATAAAATAAAATAAATAGAATAAATGTAAGGTAGAGATGTTTAATGCCATACTGTGGAACATTCCAGACTGGGCTATGACATAGAAACAAGCAGGTGATGGACCCTTCACCGGAAAAGTTACACAGTGGACTTTTAAAGTGAATACTTTTTACTTTCACTGCCATTTAGAGAAGGCATCTGCATATTCTACTCCTCTACATTTGTAATCAGGACTGAAAAGTAAAAGTATTTATACCTGCTGAAAAGCCTGAAGGTTTATTTTTATTTATTTTTGTAGTTTAAGCAAAAATATACAAATAAAAAAGGGGGAAAAAAAACAAAAACGAATTCAGTTGTTTATATTGAACAAAATTCAACACAATTCTTTGTCAAAATCACTACATTAGAAGTTTTATTAGATCTGTAAATCTGCATGAAAAATACTTTTTACACTTTAAGTAATTAAATTTTTAAGCGGGTAGTTTAATACTTTTACTTATGAAGATTTTTAATTTTTTTTTCATGTGATACTTTTACTTTTAATTGAGTAGTTTGTTTTTTTTCTGGTATCAGTACTTTTACTTAAACAGCACAATTAAGTACTTCTTCCACCACAGTAGTGCAGTTAGAATTGAAAGAGAACCCATAGTCTGAAAACAAGCTGAACAAAAAACTGTAATACAAATAACACTTTATGCTTGTCAAAATATATAGAACTGAATCAAATGTTTAATCTGTACAATTGTATTCAAATATGGATCGCTTGTGCCGCTACAGTCCTGTGGAAAACACTGCATCGATACTCGAAATATTTGGAGAAATATGACATACAGTAACCAGGTCCTCCCACTGTTTTTGTCAACTGCCAGAGGGACAGAAACATAAAACATAAAACATAAAACATTGAGCATAATAGACAACTGTACTAATTTGCCTTATGTCTCTCAAATGCAGAAGACATCCCTGAATCTTCTCGTATTCAGGGCAAAACATAGCACTTCTTTTACCTTATTTTAGTTTATTTTAGTTCGGGGGGGCTGTAGTTCTTTAGTCATTTAGCGGATATAAGGAGATACAGAACCATGTAATTTTGAGGTTGGCAGGACTTTATGATTTTAGTCCCAAGATTTTCTTAAGTCGACCTTAGCACCTTATTTTTTGATTCGTAAGAAGTAGAAAGAAAATGCTACTGACAGACAATAACAGCACATGTTTCCGTGCAATAAAACCAACCAAAAAGTAAAAAAAAAAAAAAAGAAAAATAAGTGACTTTAAGCTTTAAGTTTGAATAAAAAACAGACTTACCTTCTTTGGAAAATAGTATCCACCAATTACAACATCTTTCTCTGAGAAGATTCTTGCGTTCATGGGGACAACTGGATACATGCTGAAAGACACAGAGTTTTGCCGTCATGGTAAAGATAACAACAAACAACTAATATGCTAACAGTTCACTTCCTGATTATCAGAAAATAAAATGCTTTATAATCAGATGCAGGCAGCAGACTTATTTTGACCTCCAGAGCTGCTAATACAATCTATTTGCACTTGGGCAAGACTAAATATTGACATAAAAAGATCTGGTACAGGGTTTATTTATTTCAAAGTGGTTGTTGTTACTGTTGAAAGAAGGTTATTATGTTAAATAGATTTTTTTTTTTTTAGCTTTCTACCATGTTATAATGTTGTTCTTTCATCAAAAACATGTCTGAAGAGGTTTTAGATGTCATCCATACACGTTTCAGTAATCTAGCAATCTCTCTCGGGCCCTATTCAAGCCCTCATTAAGGCTAGCTGTTAGGTTCTGTACGAGGCTCCGCCCACAAGCCTACGTCACCCAAAATGTGATACAAAACTGTACACAGCAACTTTGCAAACCTGGTGTGATGTGCGATAGTTTCATAAGCGGGGTACTGATTGTGTTGTGATAGTGCTCTGAAGGGGAGAGACTTAATGTAGAGAGCAAAGTGAGGGGGAATTCAGAACATCAAAAACAAAAGTTAAACTTATGAAACGTGTTAAGATTAGTTAAGTAGTTTTCAGCAAATGTAGTGTGAAGTCAAGTGCCCCCTTTTTAAAACGACTGTGAAAAAAAGGATCTAAATCACTGAATGCAAAACAATAACTGTCCCCGCTTCCTTGAATACTTCTCCTATATTTAACCCAGGGGAATAATTTCTTCTTGTACCGTAGTGTTTCTTTAATGGTGGCCTTCAGGTAGGGCATCCGGGTTACTTCCTCTGCAGAGGGCTCTGGGCCGCTCTGGGAAACCTCACTGTAGAGTCTCCTCTGGACCTCAGGGTTCAGGGAGAGCAGGTGCAGGGCCCAGGTCAGAGTGTTCGATGTCTGGGCAGAAAGAACCAAAACAGGACTAAAGGTTGAGTTTATCTGTTATCCCTGTGGAGGTTATGCACATGACATCACAACATTCAGATTTTCCCAAATGACATTATAGTGCGTGTCATTGGTAATTATTATTAAATTATTTCCTCTGTAACTTCTTCAATATGTCTTCTATAGATGCACTTGAAGACATCTGGTGTAACCTTGGGTCTTCAGGTGTTTCGGGTCTTTCAGCATCGGACACCCTCGCCCTGGTGGCCCAGTGAGCATTCAGGTGGGACTCGCCAGTGCCCATGGTCCCCCTCTTCAGATCCATCCCGAGGTTATTCTTCCTGTGCCCAATGTACTCAGGACTCTGTGAAGTGAGTGGCCTACGTGCATTTGCCTTCCAACCTGAGCTCAGCTATCAGTGGTCAGCTGTACATACTTGAACCTCGTTCTTTCATGGGCTTCTTCCAGGCGGTCCTCCCATGGCACTGTCAGCTATTCTTGGTGCTCTCTGAGACCACCAGGATGTCTGGACTTAGGGTGAGACTGATGATGTGCTGGGGGAATCTCACTTGTTTTTCCAGGTCTATGCAGGTTCCAAGGTGGAATGGTAAACATTCCCAAGCCCGTCCTGCCATGGACCACCACTCCCACTAGTTCTTTGTACTGCAGCTGAGTGTCTGCATCGAGAACCGCTGCTTGGGCACTCCCCGTCCTATCTCTAGTGTCCGTGTCACCTTGAACTCCTCCTCTAGCTATTTCAAGGGCAAACAAAACTGGTGGTGTTCCCATAGAGGGCAATATTTCTAAGGCTCTGGACACCCCTAACCATCTCCTGAAACAGCTGCTGGTCTCCTCTCCAGTGTCTCCACTGTTGAGATGGAGACTTTATAGACAAGTAGCAGCCAGCGGAGTATTCTTGCAACACACCGTGCTGGTAAATCCATGCTTTGCTCTGCCGCTCCTCCTGTGGTTGGCAGTATGGGGTGCACTCATCTTGATTGCTTTCCCTGCATTTTCCCAGTAATTTATCAGGGAAATTGTCAGATCAGAAATGTAGGAAAATCAGCTCTGGCGTAGTTCAGACCTGTTCTGGAAAAATGCATGTGAATTCAGGCTCATGTGTGAATGGGGCTGTTACCGTGTCGACTCCAGCCAGCAGCAGCTCGGCCACGCTCCCGTACACGTCCTTCAGGCTCATGTTGGTGTTCGACAGGAGGTATGTCAGATACTCGCCCTCCAGCGCCTCCTGCTGGTCCACACGCTGCTCAATCTCCACCAGCTTACGGTCTATCAACACCTTCGCTGAAAGAGGACAAATAAAACTTAATGAATTAATTAATCACACTAAATGACAGAAAATTACACAGTGGTCGGTTGGAGGAGCAGATGGTGAACATCGGCAGCCTTGTTTTCATCATTATCTGTTTGTACAAGCATCTCTAGCTGATGAATGCAAGAGGAGGCACTGTTAACCTATATTATGCAAAAGGAATTCATATAAGTTTTAAGCCACCTCCTCAAAAACAGACCTGGAGTTGTGTTTTGTTTCATTCACACATGTTTGAGTAATTTTATTATTAATCTGTTTATATCTCCATAGCTTAAAGTGCTCTGTTCCACTTTGTGATGTCATGAAGCTGTAGTTTTCAAGTTAACAGCTACTTTTACCCTTTTTGCTGCAGCAACACTTCCTCTGCTCTTCTCAGTCCCCTCTGTGTCTCAGTGAAAGGTCTCAGTTTTACAGGAGGACTGGTCAGGGAGGGTCAGGTCTGTGTCAGGGCAGTTTGAGGAGAGGACGTGCCAAAAGTGTCCCTTTTGTGTCCTGCAGCATCACAGCAGCCTCCAGGGGGCGCCAGGTGAACAGTACCAGGATTTGTGCTTGTTTAAAGATGCAGTATGTAACTTTTCTGGTAGAGGACCTTTTAATTAAGGATTGAGTTAATCCTTGGGTTGCCATAGGGCTTTTCCAGCCACCCAAAGTGCTTTACAGTGCAGTGTTCATTCACTCCACACCCAGTGATGGTAAAATACTACTGTAACCACAGCTGCCCTGGGGCAGACTGATAGGAGCGAGGATGCAATCTGCCCCATCATCCCCTCCCACCACCAGCAACACTCACACATACACCACTTTTGCACACACACCACATTCATAGTACTGTGGGTGAAGTGTCTTGCCTAAGGACACAACGACACCTGGCACCTGGTATTCCCAGCGGTCTCCCATTTAAGTACTAACCAGGCCCGGCCTTGCTGAGCTTCAGAGATCTGACGAGATCAAGCTCAAAGCTCCATGGAAACATTCTTGTTTTATCTGAATGTTCCACAGTGTGGCATTAAACTTATCTCCACTTAGACAAGAAGAAGAGTCACCAAGCCAAGTTACAGGTCAGATCTTTTTTAAAGGTTTTAGAGAAATATAAACACCAGTAACTGCATCAATGCATGTTAGATCAGTTTAATACTGTGGAAAATAAAAGTCAAAGAAATGACATCTCCGTGGATACAGCCCTTTCCTACCTGAAAAGTTACATTTGCACCTTTAAAGAGGACATATGCTGTCAAATGTATTTTTGTGAGCTTTTAAGCATGTTACGACTGGCCAGCAGCAGAGAATCAGTTCTGCTATTCTGACAGACGTGTTTTTACTGTTAATCCATTTTAGATCAGTGCTGCTGTGGACAATTAACAAAATGTTTTAAAAAGTCTTGGTCTTTATAAAGTTTCATCCATTGTGTTAAAAGGAATCAGAAGTCAGATGTTGCACTCACTGACCGAATTTGAAGATGCCCGCCCAGCCTTCGTTGTAGCGGCGCCAGTAGGGCAGTAGGGGGCGACTCCACTTGGGCAGGACAATGACATAGGGACTGTAGGAGAACATCTGGATTATGGAGTTTATGAAATCCTGTGTGCCCTCGGGAATCGGATCCTCCAGACAGCCGATCCTCGTCTCAAACAAGATGGACGCTATACCTGAGAGACAAAAGAGAACTCGGTCATTTTGGGACAGTTTCCATAAATTTGTATACTGAGAGCTTTTACAGAGAATGTTTTCTCAAATGATTTTTCTAATGTTTTATGATTTGGCTTCTGGATCACTCTGAAACACCAAACAGCAACTGTGATATTCCTCCATGTAGAACATAACTTAAATTTGAACAGTCACTTAAATCTTGCCTTAAAACAAACCAAAACTGTCCCCAAAATATAAATAAATAAAATAAAATAAATAATGTGCAAGAGTGAATGAGAGATTTGACTGAATGGGATTTGAAAATGTAGAATAGGCTCTGTTGAGTCATGTTAAAATGAATAAATATTTAAAGATAAGGCACTGAACAGGGAGCTGTGGCTGGATGTCACTATATGTTAAAATGTACACAAATCAAACTTAAACGAAGAACATTTCTGCTTTTACAACAATCCGTGTATCATTCGTTCATTCGTTTTTCAATATAAAACCAAAAATAAGAAAATGAAAAAACAACAGTTTTCTTCATTGTTTGTCTCCAAAACCAAAATGAAAAAACAGATAATGATCCGTTTTTTCAGTTTTCAATTTTGTGTTTAAATGAAGAACGGAAAAAATGGATAACGGCCGTTTCCCGTTTACGTGACTTCCGTGACTACGATGCCGGACTTTTGCACCGCATACACAGTGAACAAGGACTGATCCAGGTGCGGACCAGAGCAGGACCAGAGCAGGACTGAGACTGGGACCACAGCGGGACCAAAGCGGACTCCGAGCTTTGACTCCAAGCCTCCGCGGGGTCCAAGCCTCAACTTCGAGCTCCAGCCCTGCCGTGGGCTCTGAGCCTCCGGTCTGGTCCCGGTCTGGTCTCAGTCTCGGTCTGGTCCTGGTTTCAGTCCTGGTCTCATTCTCGGTCTGATCTCGGTCTCAGTCTCGGTCTCAGTCCCGCTCTGGTCTCGGTCTGGTCGCGGTCTCAGTCCTGATCTCAGTCCTGGTCTCAGTCTCGGTCTGGTCCCGGTCTGGGCTCGGTCTCAGTCCCGCTCTGGTCTCGGTCTAGTCTCGGTCTCAGTCTCGGTCTCGTCCCGGTCTGGTCTCGGTCTGGTCTCGGTCTCAGTCCCGCTCTAGTCTCGGTCTGGTCTCGGTCTGGTCTCGGTCTCAGTCTCGGTCTCGTCCCAGTCTTGTCTCAGTCTCAGTCCCACTCTGGTCTCGGTTTGGTCTCGGTCTGGTCTCGGTCTCAGTCTCGGTCTCGTCCCGGTCTCGTCTCGGTCTCAGTCCCGCTCTGGTCTCGGTCTGGTCTCAGCCTCAGTCTCGGTCTCGTCCCGGTCTCAGTCCCACTCTGGTCTCGGTCTGGTCCCGGTCCCAGTCCTGGTCTCAGTCCTGGTCTCAGTCCTGGTCTCAGTCTCGGTCTGGTCCCGGTCTGGTCTCGGTCTCAGTCTCGGTCTGGTCTCGGTCTCAGTCTCGGTCTGGTCCTAATCTGGTCTCTGTCTCAGTCTCGGTCTGGTCCTGGTCTGGTCCCGGTCTGGTCTCGGTCTCAGTCTCGGTCTGGTCCAGGTCTCGTCTCGGTCTCAGTCCCGCTCTGGTCTCGGTCTGGTCCCGGTCTCAGTCCTGGTCTCAGTCCTGGTCTCAGTCTTGGTCTGGCCCTGGTCTGGACCCGGTCTGGTCCCGGACCTGAATCAGTCCTGGTTCAGTTCGGCATCACAGTCACGGAAGTCACGTAAAACAGGAAAAGGCTGCAATCCGTTTTTTCCATTCTTCATTTAAACACACGTTGAGAGGAGCCAGTTGAGGTGGATCGGGCATCTGTTCCGGATGCCTCCTGGATGTCTCCCTCGGGAGGTGTTCCGGGCACGTCCCACCGGGAGGAGGCCCCGGGGAAGACCCAGGACACGCTGGAGGGATTATGTCTCTCGGCTGGCCTGGGAACGTCTCGGGATCCCCCTGGAAGTCTGGGATTCCCCCCTCAGACTGTTGCCCCCGCGACCCGACCCTGGATAAGCGGAAGAAAATGGATGGATGGATCTTGAATCATATATTTTAGTGTAGAAAAGCTCAACCAGGGACGGAAGTTGAAAATGTGCGTGGCATCATCTGCAGCCTTTGTTTTGTGATTGCGTCTGACTGCATTGTCCCTGAAAAGAAATGAATTCATAAATAAACTAGAAAAGCACTCAGAGAGCGCAGACCTCCGCCAAGGACTACCCCCATTTTTTATATAAATTGCGATAAAATCAGTCTTCTGGATCAGATCCGGATCAGCCTTTGGAATATGAAAGAGGATCCCATTGTCCATCCCTGAGTCAAATTTCATGGGGTTTGGTCAATAATTAACCAAGATATTGAGAAACTAAATTTTTGGCCCCATTTACCACAATGTTAACTAAAATTTCAAAGTGATCCAGAATCCAGGATTTCTTCCGGATCACCCCCAAAATGAAATCAGTTCTTCCTTTTCACATTTCCAACAAATCCTGAAAATGTCATCAAAATCGGTCCATAACTTTTTGAGTTATGTTGCTAACAGACAAACAAACAAACAAACAGACAAACCCCGGCAAAAACATAACCTCCTTGGCGCAGGTAATAACGATAATAAGAAGCTGCCCACCCTCCAGAGAGAAGCGGTAGAACTCGTTTGCGATGTCCTGCACCATGTCTCCGGTGGGACTGGACTTCCTCAGGACTCGGAGCCGGTCTGTGAAGTCTTGGACCACGTCCCAGATCACAGGCCCAAACTCGTGAGCCTCCTTTGGGAGCAGCATCCTCCTGTTCAGCACCGAACGCAGCTGGTACCAGCGCTCCCCCTCCCTGAATCAACACAGGGAAGGATCTGCTTTAAAGGGCCCATTACGCTCTTGTCTCATCTGTGTTATTGTGTGTGTCTCATCTGTGCTATCTGTGTTAGGCCCCAGAATATTTGTCAAGAATAAGAAGCACTTTATTGTAACAGCGAGTTGTGCGGTGAGATGAATTCTCTTGATACTAGGGCTGGGTATTCAGAAGTTGCTGATACGATACATACCTCGATACACAGGCCACGATACGATACATGTCTTGATACAGTGAGCTTTTAATTTGATACGATTCGATATATTTCAAATTGATTTGATGCGGTTTAATAAAAAAATAATAGATAAATCATGGCTGTGATACTAAAAGTCTCTATTAACTCACTTCTTATGCAAAGTGAATATGAAATAGAGCAGGACACGACGCAAAACAATGCGGCACGGGACACATTTTGAAAGCTCATTGCGGTCACGGGCAGGACTACACACTGCAGGAGCGGGCGGGTGGGATGATAAATTGCAGTCCCACAAACTACATATGAGAGTGAAGTAAAATATAGAAATGATTAATGTATGCTTATCATAAAACATTTGTGCTGGATATTTTATTTGGCGTTAAGAAAAACGTTATATATGATCTACCGTATTTTCCTCACTATGAGACTCGCTCTTAAGCCTCTAACCCCATCAAAAAACGGCCACGTGCCCCACAATCCAGAGCGCCCTATACATGGGTCCACTCAGGTGTCCCAGCACGACTTCAGTAAACTACAAAGCCGCACCACCCGCAGAACACGCAAACACACACGGAGCAGACAGCGACCGCACAGAGAAAAACACCGACAGCAACACTCATCACTCCACGCCGATGAGGAACGGAACGGAGGAACGAACCGAAAAAGCGAGTGCAATGTGCCACTTCTAGACACAACTGAACAACTGAGTCACTGTGAACACGCCGACAATCCGTTGGTCCCAGACAGCACCCTCCCTACACGCCACAACTGAACAAAGCCCAGAGTCACCGTGAACGCCACAAACAAACAAAACCACTCACCCATCCAGCTGTTGTGTTTCCTTTAAAGTCCGATGTGGCTTATTTGCGAAAAAAAATTTAGAATGGACCATTTAATGGTAGTGTGCTTTATAATCCAGAGCGCCTAATAGCCCGGAAAATACGATAATCTCATGCACAATTCATTTACGCTTCTCCGTGTTTAGAGCTTAAGAAATCGAACATCCCCATCTCACGGGCGGGAGCGGGACAAAATATCGCTGATGCGGGCAGGAGCGGGAATGAAAATTACAATTCTTTGCGGATGGGAGTGGGAGTAAGACAGAAAAATCTGTCCCGCACTGACCTTTAATATGAAACACACTCATTTTAATCATCAAAACAGTGAAAAGGTCAAATGTGTTGCATAAACAAGTTTCCTTCCTCTAAACAAGCAACAAAACTGTAGCGCTGTAACAAAATAATTTAGTAAAATATACCAAAAAATACTCTATACATCCATCCATCCATTTTCGTCCACTTATCCAGGGCCGGGTCGCGGGGGTAGCAGCCTAAGCAGGGACTCCCAGACTTCCTTCACCCCAGACACATCCTCCAGCTCCTCCGCGGGGACCCCGAGGCGTTCCCAGGCCAGCCGAGGGACATAGTCCCTCCAGCGTGTCCTGGGTCTTCCCCGGGGCCTCCTCCCAGTGGGACATGCCCGGAACACCTCCCGAGGGAGGCGCCCAGGAGGCATCCGAAACAGATGCCCGAGCCACCTCAACTGGCTCCTCTCGACGTGGAGGAGCAGCGGCTCTACTCCGAGCTCCTCCAGTGTGACTGAGCTCCTCACCCTATCTCTAAGGGAGCGCCCAGCCACCCTGAGGAGGAAACCCATTTCAAGCGCTTGTATCCATGATCTCGTCCTTTCGGTCACTACCCAGAGCTCATGACCATAGGTGAGAGTAGGAACGAAGACTGACCGGTAAATCTTCACCACAACGGTCTGATACAGCGACCGCATCACTGCCGAAGCTGCACCGATCCGCCTGTCAATCTCCCGTTCCATCCTTCCCTCACTCGTGAACAAGACCCCGAGATACTTGAACTCCTCCACTTGAGGCAAAGACTCCCCACCCACCCGGAGAGGGCAAGCCACCTTTTTTTTTCGGTCGAGAACCATGGCCTCAGACTTAGAAGAGCTGATCTTCATCCCAGCCGCTTCACACTCGGCTGCAAACCGCCCCAGTGCACATTGCAGGTCCTGGTTCGATGAAGCCAACAGGACAACATCATCTGCAAACAGCAGAGATGAGATCCTGTGGTCCCCAAACCGGACCCCCTCCGGCCCCTGACTGCGCCTAGAAATTCTGTCCATAAACACAATGAACAGAACCGGTGACAAAGGGCAGCCCTGGCGGAGTCCAACATGCACCGGGAACAGGTCTGACTTACTGCCGGCAATGCGAACACAGCTCCTGCTCCGGTCATACAGGGACCGGACAGCCCTTAGCAAAGGGCCTCGAACCCCATACTCCCAGAGCACCCCCCCCAGGACACCACGAGGGACACGGTCGAATGCTTTCTCCAAGTCCACAAAGCACATGTGGACTGGTTGGGCAAACTCCCATGAACCCTCGAGCACCCTATGGAGAGTGTAGAGCTGGTCCATTGTTCCACGGCCAGGACGAAAACCACACTGCTCCTCCTGGATCTGAGGTTCGACTATCGGCCGGATTCTCCTCTCCAGTACCCTGGCATAGACCTTACCGGGAAGGCTGAGGAGTGTGATCCCCCTATAGTTGGAGCACACCCTCCGGTCCCCCTTCTTATACAGAGGGACCACCACCCCGGTTTGCCAGTCCAGAGGTACCGTCCCCGACCGCCACGCGATGTTGAAGAGGCGTGTCAGCCAAGACAGCCCCACAACATCCAGAGACTTAAGGTACTCAGGACGGATCTCATCCAACCCCGGAGCCTTGCCACCAAGGAGCTTTCCCACCACCTCAGTGACTTCAGCCAGGGTGATGGATGAGTCCGCCTCCAAGTCCCCAGCCTCGGCCTCCTCCCGCGGCTGGTGGGATTGAGGAGATCCTCAAAGTATTCCTTCCACCACCGGACAACGTCCCCAGTCGAGGTCAGCAGCTCTCCCCCCGCACTGTAAACAGTGTTGGCGAAGAACTGCTTCCCCCTCCTAAGGCGCCGGACGGTTTGCCAGAATCTCTTTGAGGCCGTCCGATAGTCCTCCTCCATGGCCTCCCTGAACTCCTCCCAGCTCCGAGTTTTTGCCTCCGCGACCACACGGGCTGCAGCACGCTTGGCCCGCCAGTACCCATCAGCTGCCTCAGGAGTCCCCCGAGCCAGCAAGGCCCGATAGGACTCCTTCTTCAGCTTGACGGCATCCCTTACTTCCGGTGTCCACCACCAGGTTCGGGGATTGCCGCCGCGACAGGCACCACAGACCTTACGCCCACAGCTCCGAGCAGCCGCATTGACAATAGAGGCCGAGAATGAAGCCCACTCGGACTCCATATCTCCAGCCTCCCCCGGAATCCGGGAGAAGTCCTCCCGGAGGTGCGAGTTGAAAGTCCCTCTGACAGAGGGCTCCACCAGACGTTCCCAACAGACCCTCACTACACGCTTGGGCCTGCCAAGTCTTTCCGGCTTCCTCCTCCGCCAGCGAACCCAACTCACAACCAGGTGGTGATCAGTTGACAGCTCAGCCCCTCTCTTCACCCGAGTGTCCAAGACACGCGGCCGGAGATCAGATGACACGACTACAAAGTCGATCATCGACCTCCGGCCTAGGGTGTCCTGGTGCCACGTGCACTTATGGACACCCTTGTGCTCGAACATGGTGTTCGTTATGGACAAACCGTGACTAGCACAGAAGTCCAATAACAAAACACCGCTCGGGTTCAGATCGGGGAGGCCGTTCCTCCCAATCACCCCTCTCCAAGTGTCACTGTCGTTGCCCACGTGGGCGTTGAAGTCCCCCCAGGAGAACAACGGAGTCCCCGGTCGGTGCACTGTCTAGTACCCCTCCCAAGGACTCCAAGAAGGCCGGGGTACTCAACACTGTTGTTCGGCCCGTAGGCCGACACCACAGTGAGAGACCTGTCCCCGACCCGAAGGCGCAGGGACGCGACCCTCTCGTTCACCGGGGTGAACTCCAACACACGGCGGCTGAGCTGTGGGGCAATGAGCCCACACCAGCCCGCCAGAGAAATGGAGAGTCCAGCCCCTCTCAAGGAGTTGGGTTCCAGAGCCCAAACTGTGCGTGGAGGTGAGGTCGACTATATCTAGTCGGTAATGCTCAACCTCCCGCACAAGCTCAGGCTCCTTCCCCCCCAGCGAGGTGACATTCCATGTCCCCAGAGCTAGTCTCCATGTCCGGAGATCCGGTCGCCAAGGCCCCCGCCGTCGACTGCCGCCCAGATCTCTCTGCACCGGCCCCATATTGCTCCTCCCGCGGGTGGTGGGCCCACGTGAGGACGGCCCCACGTCGCTCCCTTCGGGCTAAGCCCGGCCGGGCCCCATGGGGGAAGGCCCGGCCACCGAGCACCCACCCCAGGCCTGGCTCCAGGGTGAGGCCCCGGTGAGGCCAATCCGGGCGACGTAACTGGCCTCTGTGTGTTGCTCATCATGTGGGGCTTCTGAACCGTTCTTCTTCTGACCCGTCCCCCCGGACCTGTTTGCTTTGGGTGACCCTACCAGGGGCATGAAGCCCCCGACAACATAGCTCCCGGGATCATTCGGGCACTCAAACCCCTCCACCATGATAAGGTGACGGTTCAAGGAGGGGTACTCTATACAGCAGCCCACGATATCAATACTGTATCATCACATTAAACAATACGATATACCGTATTTTCCGGGCTATTAGGCGCTCTGGATTATAAAGTGCACTGTCATTAAATGGTCTATTTTCGATTTTTTTTTCACGATGGGAATGCTCACTTTCTTAAGCTCTAAACACAGAGAAGCGGAAAGGAACTGTGCATGAAATTACCATATTTTCCGGGCTATTAGCGCTCTGGATTATAGAATGGTCTATTTTCAAACTTTATTTCACAAATAAACCGCCCCGGACTTTAAAGGAAACACAACAGTGTGATGGGTGAGTGGTTTTGTTTGTTTGTTGCGTTCACGGTGACTCTGGGCTTTGTTCAGTTGTGGCGTGTAGGGAGGGTGCTGTCTGGGACCAACGGATTGTCGGCGTGTTCACAGTGACTCAGTTGTTCAGTTGTGTCTAGAAGTGGCACGTTGCACTCGCTTTTTCGGTTCGTTCCTCCGTTCCGTTCCTCGTCGGCGTGGAGTGATGAGTGTGTCTGGGTGTTTTTCACTGTGCGGTCGCTGTCTGCTCCGTGTGTGTTTGTGTGTCTGCGGGTGGTGCTGCTTTGTAGTTTACTGAAGTCGTGCTGGGACACTCGAGTGGATTTGTGTATAGGGCGCTCTGGATTGTGAGGCGCGCAGTCATTTTTTGATGGGGTAAGAGGCTTAAGAGCGCGTCTAATAGCCCGGAAAATACAGTACATTGATATATTGATACTAGATCAAAGTAACCAATAACCTATTTCATATACTAGTAATTGACAGAAAGACACTGGCCCCCGCCCCGTCTGAGAGAGGGCCACACCACATTTCTTGTCATTGTGCGTTTGGGTTACTCTGTGAAGGGGCCGTATCCAATTCCTTGCATGTCGCGGTATTCCTTCCACAGGGACATGTCTCCTCTGACCGGGAACTTCTCATCCCTCCTCAGGACCTCCTCCAGGAGCTCGGCACTGCCCAGAGCCACTGCGCCCAAACCGTCTCGGAAGATACTGCCGTGGAGACTCTTGTCATAGAGCTGTGAAGAGAGGAGGAGGAGAAGGAGAGAAGAGGAGGAGAGGAAGGGAGGAGGGATGAGAGAGAGGAGAGAGAGTTATGGGGGGAGGAAGAGAAACAGGAGAGACGGAGAGAGAGGGAAGAGAGCCCAGGGATGGAAGAGAGCAGGTCAAGGGGAGAGAAGGAGAGTGAGGAGAAGAATGAGAAGGGGAGAGAGGGAGAGACAGAGAAGAAGGGATGAGGAGAGGAGAGAGAGAGCAAGTGTGAGGGGGAGACATGTGCAGGGGAGAGAGAGGGATAGAGAGAATGAGAGGTGAGAGAGAGGAGAGAGGGCAAGTGAAGGGGAAACAGAGCGAGTGAGGGATGAGAGAAAGGAGAGAGAATGAGGCGGAGAGAGCGTGTGAGGGAGAGAGGGAGAAAGGAAGGGATAGACCAGGATCGATAGAGAGGAAGGGATAAGGGATAAGAGAGAGTGAGTGAAGGATGAGAGAGAGAAAGAGAGAGGAGGTGAGGGGTAGAGAGAGAAGAGTGAGACAGTGGGTGAGGGGGAGAATGAGGAGAGGGAATGGGTGAGGGAAAGACAGAGGGAGACAAAGAGAATGAGGGATGAGAGAAAGGGGGGTCAGAGAGTTAAAGGGAGAGTGGGAGAGAGAAAGCGGATGAAGGAGAGAGAGAGAGAAAAGGGATAGACCAGGAGAGACAGAGAGAAAGGGGTGAGGGATAAGAGAGAGAAGAGAGAGTGAGTGTGGAGAGAGAAAAGAGAGAGAGTGGGTGAGGGGGAGAGAGAGGGAGAGAGCATTAGTGAGAGAAAGAGAGAGGAGGTGATGAGAGAGAGAGAGGGAGAGAGACAGAGTGGGCGAGGGGGAGAGAGAGGTAGAGAGTGAGAGAAAGAGAAAGGAGGTGAGGGGTGAGAGAGAGGAAAGAGAGTGGGTGAGGGGGGGAGAATGTGAGTGAGAGAAAGAGAGAAGGAGAGGGATGACAGAGAGGAAAGAGAGTGGGTGAGGTGAAAAGAGAGGGAGAGAAAAAGAAAGGAGGTGAGGGATGAGAGAGAGGGGGAGAGAGAGAGTGGGTGAAGGAGAGTGAGGGAGGGAGAGAGAGTGGGTGAAGGAGAGCGAGGGAGGGAGCGAGAGAGTGGGTGAAGGAGAGAGGGAGAGAGAGAGAGTGGGTGAAGGAGAGCAAGGAAGAGAGAGAGTGGGTGAAGGAGAGAGAGGAAGAGAGAGAAAGTGGGTGAAGGAGAGAGGGAGAGAGAGAGAGAGAGTGGGTGAGGGATGAGAGAGAGGAATGAGAGAGAGAGAGACTGGGTGAGGGAGAGAGAGACAGTGGGTGAAGGAGAGAGACGGAGAGAGTGGGTGAAGGAGAGAGAGAGAGAGAGAGAGAGAGAGAGTAGGTGAAGGAGAGAGACGGAGAGAGTGGGTGAAGGAGAGAGAGAGAGAGAGTGGGTGAGGGATGAGAGAGAGAGAGTGAGTGAAGGAGAGAGAGAGAGAGTAGGTGAGGGAGAGAGAGAGAGTGGGTGAAGGAGAGAGAGAGAGAGAGAGAGAGAGTGGGTGAGGGATGAGAGAGAGAGAGTGGTGAGGGAGAGAGAGAGAGAGTGAGAGGGATGAGAGAGAGAGTGGGTGAGGGATGAGAGAGTGGGTGAAGGAGAGCGAGGGAGAAAGAGAGAGAGGAAATGTGTTGGAGAGAGAGGAGTGAGAGTTAGGGGGAGGCGGTTAGAAGAGAGAGGGAGGGAGAGAGAGAGAGTTTGTTCAATTTAAAGCCATACTTGGGAACATTCTCCATGGAGATAGATACTGTGGAATCTCTGCCTTTATTTGAGTCTATTTGGCAAAAAAGTTACACACTGCGGCTTTAAATATCATTATGTGAATGTGAAATGTATAGTCTGGATACGCAGGTCAGAACAACGCTCTTTGACAGGGAAAGCTGAGACCTGCCGTTACCATGGCGACAGCAGTAATCTGATCACACAGGAATTTCGAAACCACACAGCAGCGCTAAACATCAACAAAAGTATTTCCAACACCATGCAACTTTTCAACAATGGAACAGTTTGGACTAGTAACAAAACACAACACACATTTACGACGGACAAACAGGAGTGAGTCAGATTCCTGTTACGCAACGAGCGACGCAAACGCTGTAGAAAGTTTAAAAACCAGCAGGAGCACTGGTCAGACATCTGTGGTGCGCAGATTTGTGTCGCTATAGTTTTTATTTGTTATTAGTGAGTTAGTGAGAGAAAGAGAGAGGAATGAGAGAGTGAGAGTGAGAGAGAAAGAAAGAGGAGGTGAGGAGAGAGTGTAAGTGACAGAAAGAAAGAGAGAGGAGATGAGGAGAAGAGAGGAGAGAGTGAGTGAGTGAGTGAGAGAGAGAGGAGGTGAGAAAGAGAGAGAGGAGGTGCAAGAAAGAGAGGAGGTGAGGAGTAGAGAGAGGAGAGAGTGAGTGAGAGAAGAGAGAGGAGGTGAGGGGAAGAGAGGAGAGAGTGAGTGAGAGAAATAGAGAGTGACTGAGAGAAAGAGAGAAGAGGTGAGAGGAAGAAAGAGAGGTTGAGGGGAAGAGAGAGGAGCTGAGAGTGAGAGAGAGAAGAAAGAGGAGGTGAGGAGAAGAGAGAGGAGAGAGTGAGAGAGAGAGAGAAAGACAGAGGAGGTGAGAGAAAGAGAGAGGAGGTGAGGAGAAGAGAGAGGAGGTGAGGAGAAGAGAGAGGAGAGAGTGAGTAAGAGAAAGAGAGAGGAGGTGAGGAGTAGAGAGAGGAGATAGTGAGGGAGAGAAATAGAGAGTGAGTGAAAGAAAGAGAGAGGAGAGAGAAAGAGTGAGTGAGAGAAAGAGAGAGGAAGTGAGAGGGAGAGGGGGGAGAGAGAGAGAGTGAGTGAGAGAAAAGAGGTGAGAGAAAGAGAGAGGAGGTGAGGAGAAGAGAGAGGAGGTGAGAGAAAGAGAGAGGAGGTGAGAGAAAGAGAGAGGAGGTGAGGAGAAGAGAGAGGAGGTGAGAGAAAGAGAGAGGAGGTGAGAGAAAGAGAGAGGAGGTGAGGATTAGAGAGAGGAGGTGAGGAGAAGAGAGAGGAGGTGAGGGGAAGAGAGAGGAGAGAGTGAGTGAGAGAAAAGAGAGGAGGTGAGAGAAAGAGAGAGGAGGTGAGGGGAAGAGAGAGGAGAGAGTGAGTAAATGTTTTAAAATCAGAGCAGGAGGACTGGTCAGACATCTGTGGTGCGTTTGCTGTTTGACTGTCAGATTATGGATTTGTGTTGATATAATTTTTATTTGTTTTACATTTACAGTGTCCTTATTTATCGCCAAAGACGTGCGTTGAATTGACTTTAGATGACATTGTACTTCATGTCATAAAATCTCCAAAAGGTAAATTCACAAATGTTGAACCAGATCATTTCTATTAGTAACTAGACCCAAGAACTTGCTGTATTACAACAAAAATCTGCATTTTTTACAATATGAATTTTAATTGCCCCGTTTATATTCAGGATTCCCACACTTTTTCACTAAATTTCAAAACTTTTCCATGACCTACTTTTTCATGATCTGAAGTGAATTTTCCATGACTTTATGGCACCTACATGTGAAGAATCAATGGTGGTGATTTTCTGCGGCGCTGAGCAGAGCAGCGTCTCCAGCGTCTCTGTACGTGGCCCCTCCCACCAGAGCACAAATGAAGACTTGTCTTTTTCCAAACGCTCTTAAAGTAAAATGTCCAAAATGAGAAAAGTGGACACCGAGTGCAGGATTTTACAAGAAAAACAGAATTATTCCTATTTGCAGACAAGTTCATGTTAAAACATTGGGTTGAAATTGCATTTTTCTTAAAGTTTCAGGTTGTTCATAATATTATAATATTTTGTAAAAGAAAGAGTTCATCAGTTAAAAAAGATTTCTGTAATAGATTTGCGTTTCTCTACACAAATATTTGAACTTATTGCTATTTTTGGGGTTTATATGTCATGAGTTTTCTGATCCGGCCCCTTTGGGATCAAAGTAGGTTGGATACGGCCCCCGGACCAAAATGAGTTTGACACCCCTGCACTAGACGGTTTGCAAAAACCCCAGAAGTGCAAGTTCGGGCACCAGCCAATCAGCGAAGAGCCATATATTCTGTGTTATCAACAATTCCCGAGATTGAGGATTTAAAGCCGGAATAAAGAGAATGCTTGGTGAATTTCATCAAGGGGTAAGATGTTATTGTCCTTCTTCCTACGGGATTTGGGAAAAGCTTAATATAACAGTTAGTCCTGTTAGCAGCGCATTACATAAGTCACGACCAAATAGCAGCGATTGGTTAAATGATAAAAAGTACCCGCCTACCGTCGAGCAAATAAATCCTAATGCTGCAAGGTCAGACGGTTTCTACAAAGTGAAACCAGCTGATGAATCAGGCTAGTAGAATGATACTTATAGGACTAAATATGAAATGTGAACTCTTTCCACTCACGTTATGGTTTGGAATTATAGATTTTGAACATTCATAATCCTGTCAGTGCATTTAGTGTTGTCTCTTTTAAACAAAAGGCACAGACAGTAAGAAATAATCATAATAGCCTCATGAGATCTTAACAGAAAGCTGGAGTTGCGTTAAAGAGATACTAAAATTCCATGACTTTTCCAAAACTTTCATTGAATTAAAAAAAAAGATTGACTTTTTCAGGGCTGGAAAATGGCATTTTCAATTTCCATGACTGTGGGAACTCTGTAAATTAAATATTACTGGCCTGTTAAAATGTTGCGATGTGATTTGAAACCAGCAGTACAGATGGAGCAGATAACATGAGTCTTGTTCAGATGCAGATCTGTGTTGATGCAGTGAGCTCTTGGGTCTAATCACTAATAAAAAATGATCAATATTTGTGAATTTATCTTTGGATTTTCATTGATTTCATGGTAAAGCACAATGTAATCAGTAGGGAATCATGATATTCAAGAACAGGGGTCTCCGACCTTTTTCCTCAGGTGAGCTATCTTTACAAAACGAAACGATTTTAGGGGTCGCAGAAAATAAAGTATACATAAGAGCCCTGGTAAGACTTAGATGGGCTACAGTTAGATAAAGCATAAAACATAAACCATTCTTTATTTATGAGTGCACAAAGTCAGGCATCAAAATGATAGATTTACAAAAATAATAATAAACATTTAATTCATCGAATTGGAGTTATTCAGGACAATACGTGTATTTTAGAAATCATCTGGCGAGCTACTTGAAAGGGGATGGAGAGCTACAGGTTGGAGACCCCCGATTTAAACCATAAGATAAGTTGATATAACAAGTTTGTGGAGTCATCTTAAATCTTAATTCACTAGCTAGGACCACGCCAACAACAACATAGTGAGAAGAAGTTTATTGATAATGTACAATGTGAGGCAGAGATGGCTGGGTTGAGACTATGGGTGGGGGCTCCGTCTAAATCTGCAATTGGCCCAGCTGGAACGGGACCCCCCCCACCCCACCCCCACCCCCTGTGAGTCATGTTGGAATTTATTAACTCCTCAAAAACATACCAGAAGTTTTGTTTTGTTTCAGTGACACATGTTTGAGTAACACTTTATGTCCACATCTCCAAAGCTCAAAATGCTCTGTTCTACCTTGTGATGTCATGAAGTGGTAGTTTTTAACTTAGCTGCTCCTTTTACCTGGTAATTTTGGGTCTGAAATCATTCAAATGATTCTAGTGAAGTTATATGGAGTTTAAAAACCACAATGGAGCATCTCCTGTATTACCACATGACATCACAAGGTGGAACAGACAGAATAGAGTGTTATCTGTTTGAGAGATTGAGTGTTAAACATGTGTAAATGAAACAAAACTCAACTCCAGGTCTGTTTGTGATGAGGAAACAACATTAGAACATAAATCATTTCAATGTAATAAAAAAATGGTCGATGTGTTTACCCACCTGTAGCTCGTGCATTCGGATGTAGTAACCCTTGACCACCAGCCTGTAGAAAAACCTCAAGAACCCGACTTTAGGGAGGTCTTTTATGGTCCGGACTTTGGTCTTAGTCCCAGTCCCGTCTTGGACTTGGGTTGATACAGAACTGGAGGCGTCAGCTGTTTGGACTACACAGAGACGAGGGACTGAAGATGGTCCAGCAGCCCAGGACCTCAAAAGTCCAGTCCAGGATGTAGACCTGGACCAAGACTGGACCAGTGCAGACATGATGCTGGTATAGTGACAAGTCTTGACCAGTGATTAGTCCAGATTTAGTCTTGGTAAAGTCCTGGTTCAGCCCTATTTTAGGTACAATTTGGTTGTAGTTTTAGTCTTGGTTTAGTTGGTGTAGCTGGTACAAAATATAAGTTCAATTATTATTAGTCCAAGATAGATTGTACTAGTGTTAGTTCTGGTTTAGTCCTGGTTTAGTCCAGCTCCAGAACAGTTGAGACCTGCTTGGTTTAGTCTTGTTCTGATTTAACCCGGCTACAGCATTTAAACAAGTTCAGGCTCAGACCTGTTTTAGTCCTGCTACCAAACTAATTTCTGTCTTGGTTTAGTCACTGTTTAATCCCCTTTTAGCCCTGGTTTAGTCCTGGCTCAGCCCTGCTTTACTCCTGATTTAGCCCTTGTTCAATCCTGATTCAATCCTGGTTTAGTCCTAGTTCAGTTCTGGTTCTGTCCTGCTTGAGTCTTGGTTCAGCCCTGGTTCAGTCCTAGTTCCAGACCTGTTTCAGACCTGCTTCAGTCCTGATTTAGTCCTGGTTTAGCCCCAGTTTAATCCTGGTTTAGTCCTGGTTGAGTTCTTGCGTAGGAGTGACCTGGTGCAGCCCTGGTCCAGCGTCACATCACATAACACAGCTCCAGTGACAGAGTGAGAAAAGTGAACGGAGCAGTGGGCGGAGCTACAGTGGAGGAAAAAAGTATTTGATCCCTTGCTGAAGTTTGTATACTGACAAAGAAATGAACAGTCTATGGTGATTTTATTTTAACATTGAGAGAGAGAACATCAACAACAAAATCCAGAAAATAACTTTAAAGAAAATATATAAACTGATTTGCATTTCATTGAGTGAAATAAGTATTTGAACCCTCGAGCCAAAAAAGACTTAGTACTTAGTGTCAAATCCCATGTTTGCAGCACAGAGGTCAGACGTTTCTTGTGGTTGATGACCAGGTTTGCGCATATATCAGAAGAAATTTTGGTCCACTCGTCTTTGCAGATCATGACTAAATCATGAAGGTTTTGTGGTGTCGCTCAGCAGCTCGCAGCTTTGTCTCCCTCTGTAGGTTTTCTGTATGGTTAAGGTCTGGAGACTGGCTGGGTCACTCCATGATCTTTATGTGTTTCTTCTTGAGCAGCTCCTTCATTGCCTTGGTTGTATGTTTTGGGTCATTGTCGTGTTGGAAGACCATTCCACGAGCCATTTTCAGTTTCCTGTCAGAGGGAAGGAGGTAGACACTCAGGATTTTTTAAAGGTACATGGCTCCGACCATCCTCCTGTTGATGCGGTGAAGTCGTCCTGTGCCCTTGGCAGAAAAACGCCCCTACAGCAGAGTGATCCGACCTCCATGCTCGACAGTGGGGATGGTGTTCTTGGGGTCATAGGCAGTATTTCTCTTCCTCCAAACACAGTGAATTGAGTTTATGCCAAAGATCTTGATTTTGGTCTCATCTTACCACAGCACCTTCTCCCAGTCCCACTCTAAATCATTCAAGTGTGCACTGGCAAACTTCAGGCGGGCTGCACATGTGCCTTCTTAAGCAGGGGGACCTTTGAGCACTGCAGGACTTTAATCCATTGCTGCATAAAGTGTTCCCAATGGTTTTCTTAGTGACTGTGCTCCCAGCTGCCTTGAGATCATTGACTACCTCCTCCTGTGTAGTTCTAGGCTGATTTCTCACTGTTCTCATGATCATTGAGAGCCAATGAGGTGAGATCTTGTGTGGAGCCCCAGACCGAGGTCGACTGATGGTCATTTTGTATTTCTTAAATTTTCAAACAATTGCACCAACAGTTGTCTCCTTAACACCAGCTTCTTGTTTATGGTTTTGCAGCCCATTCCAGCTTTGTGCAGGTCGACAGTCTTGTCCCTGACATCCTTTGACAGCTCTTTAGTCTTTCCCATGTTGGAGAGTTTGGAGTCAGATTGACTGATTCTGTGGACAGGTGTCTTTTTATACAGGTGAATAGTTAAAACAGAAGTCTGATTTAGGTGACGTGTTGATCAGGAGAGTCTAACTGGTCTGTGGGAGCCAGAACTCTGAATGGTTGGTCGAGGATCAAATACTTATTTCACACAATGAAATGCAAATCAGTTAATATATTTTCTATGGTTTTCTGGATTTTCTTTTTGATGTTCTACCTCTCAATGTTAAAATAAACCATTCAAATTATAGACTGTTTTCTTTTTCAGTGGACAAACCTACAAAATTAGCAAGGGATCAAATACTTATTTCCTCCACTGTAAGTCCTGATTTTGTTTTAGTTCATTACCTCGACTCAGACATGGTTCATTCTTCATGCTTCAGTTTTGCAAGACCATGTAGGACCTACCATAGTATCTTTCTTCATGTTAAAGAGAAAATAAACACTAAATCAACCTTCTTTGCTACTAAACTGTGTATATAGTGTTTGAATAGGATTATCTACTGTTCAGTGTTTAGTTTCAATGCAAACTAGGTACATTTTGCAACTTTCTGATTAAAATCTTAAATCTAAAGTTTGTGCTGCCCCCAGTGGCCTCTGTAATTTCAAGTAGTACATGACATCACAAAGGACTTCCCCGATTACTACTAGGTATTTCTGCCCTGGCTGCAGGGACAGAGATTGAAGTGTGGATACCTGTTAGGCCAATCACTCTGCTCCCTATTCCCCCAGACCCTCCTCCTCCTTCACTCTCCCCTTTAGTCCTCCAGGTACTACCCAGTTTAGCAGCTCTATTTGAAATGTGGTTGTGGACGGAGTTTAAGCTTTTAGTTCCACTTTAAGCTAAACACTCTTTGCATCATACAGTTACAAAAGCCGCTTGCAAAAAGTAAAATAAAGTGTAACTACTGGTTCACTACTGGTTCTCTATGAAGACAAGCAGGTGGCAGTACTAGGCCAAGTTACAGGTTAGATCTGGGAAGAAGTGAGAATCTACTGTCTGGGATAGTGTCAGGCAGTGGTTTTCTTCTTAGAGCTGTAGTAGAACGAACTAAAATGTATCTGTGTGTATCTGACCCAACCTGCACTCACAAGACTACACCTGCAGGGGGAGTTCACGCAAAAAACTACTATTTTTGCAGAGAAAAGTTCTAGGAAACAATATATTTATATAAAACTTGTGAATCATGAGTTCAATTTGCCTTTTTACATAAATACTAAAAAAAAAAATCGACAAAGGACTACAGCCCTATTCCTTATATTTGTTCAATCACTTCTTGTTTTTTATCACTCATGAAAGAGAACCAAGTGTCTGGGATCGTGTCAAGCCGCTGGTTTCCCATTATTCTTAGTGCCTGATTGAAAGAAAAAAGTTGCCATTTTTCCATATATATTTTTTATTATTAAATTATTCCCCATCTAGTCCATTCACTCCTTGATTTTCTTCACGTTGTCTATCGCCCCCTGAGGGTCAGCTTTATGCAGTAGAAAGTGTCCTTGGACTTGTGCGGCGCTGATCTCCGGGTGGACACTAAGGGCGTCTTGCGCAAATCTGTCCCCGTCGGAGAGAGGCGACTCTGGGTAGAAGCGGCCAAACATCTGGGTCAGCTGGTAGTGGGAGCAGTGTCCGATGTACTGTTTTAAATCCACGCGACCGGGCCGAATCAGAGCCGCATCCAATCTGCAAAAAATATCCAAATTAGCAATCTACGACAGACTTTTATGTGATAAAGTAAAGTTTTGTCTTGGCTAGTGTGTCACAGTACTAAAAATTCAGTACTAAGGAAGAGACTTAATACTCAAGACCAAATGATACCAGAATAATAATAATATAAAAAAACACACTCTTTCTTTAGACAATAGAATGTGATTTTTAACATTAAGAGGTAGTCCTTTCTTTTCTATTCCCATGTGATCTTATATCTGGGTGTATACTAACTAGTATATGTGCTCTTATACTTTAATTTCTGTTCTTTGAATGTGACTTTTTATAGTGTCGATACCTGCTCAAATGAGAATCTAGTTTTGACACTAGTTTTAGTATCGGTTACCAGATTTTTGATACTTTTGACCAGACTGAGCCATGACCCTCAGGGGGGTCGCCTTGTCATGAACTGCATGTAGATCTGCAATATACAGGGCTACATTTAATGTCCAAACAGGCTGCTACTGCTACTACTGCTGCTACTGCTACTGCTACTACTACTACTACTACTACTACTACTAGTGGATACTTTTTTATTGTTGGTTCAATAACTGTTTGTCATTGTTTAAAACTTGAGTAATACTAATTGTTCAGAGAGACACGATCCCTCAGTCAACAATAAAATACCCTCGTTATTGTTCAATAATGGTCAAATCCACCTTTATTTTGTGATTTATGAATAATGTGTCTATTGACTTGGGTCACGAAGGTTTGTGACTTTTAAAATATGGGCCCCCAGAAAAAAAGTTTGGGAAACACTGCTTTTGATGACTTTTGACTAGTCTTGGCCCTTTACATATACTGTATAAGCAACTCTTCTTGTCAAAATAAGTCTGCTGTGTTTAGTATGTGCATCTAATTATAAACCGTTTAATTGGCCGTACTTATAAAGTACTTATAAATTCATTGTGATGAATAATAAAAGCAATTGGGTATAACAGGCAATTTAATGACAATATTATTAACTATGATTATAATGCAAATGTAATAGAGATCCCAGAAAATGTGTAGTTTAGTCGATTCATTGGTTGATGGTTTCTTAGGAAATAAATAATTTTATTTAGATTTTAAGGATTTATATGGGACAACAGCAGAAAAGAGAAGTTAAAGTGTGTGTGATTTAGCTGCAGATTTTGTATTTTTTTGGTATTGGTATATGTAAAAAGTCAAATTAAAGTATTGAATCACAAGTTTAATAGTCTTTATATAAATATATTGCTTCCTTGTTAATTTTTCTGCATAAATGGTAGTTCTTGCATGAGCTCCCCTGCAGGTGTAGTTTTATCAGTGCAGTCTGGGTCACATACACAGATCTCCAGCACACGTCTTGAGTCTTTAGTTTCGAATGTCTTCAGTCGAATACAGCCCTATGCAATTCAGAGTATAGGTACTGCAGCCCGGAGTAATATTTGACATAAATTGTACCTTTCTATGTAGTTGGTGGTCATAAAGACGATCCGGGCCTCAGATGAAGCCACTCCATCCAAAGAATTTAACAGGCCACTGAATGTGAGCCGGCCCATGCCCTGGAACGCCAAAGGGTCTGAGGAGGAGAAAACCTGGGTCAGTCTGTGGGTCAGTCTGTGGTTTAAGTCCTTGGTTTAGCCCTGGTTTAGCCCTGGTTTAGCCCTGGTTTAGCCCTGGTTTAGTCCTGGTTTAGTCCTGGTTTAGTCCTGGTTTAGCCCTGGTTTAGCCCTGGTTTAGCCCTGGTTTAGCCCTGGTTTAGCCCTGGCTTTAGGGCAGCTCGATTATAGAAAAAAATCACTATCATGATTATTTTGGTCACTATTGAAATCACAGTTATTCAAACGATTACTTTGTAGTTACACGATGCATTTATTCAGCAATTCTCTCTCTTTGTTATTGATAAATTGTAAAAAAAAAAGTTCAAATTGAAAATTAATATAGGTTACAAATACGTACCTTAGAGCAGTTTTGCAATGTATAAAACAAAATTAATAAAATATACTTTGAACATGAAATAAGGTATAGAAAAGCATAAACGTATCCAAAATAAACTATATATCCAGCTGTTCTACAATCTCTATATTTAAAAAATAAAATAAATATACTCATTTATATAAAAAATATCCCAAAACACTTTGTTAAGCTTTAAATCATTTCAACTCAATTATATGAGTTTGGAGATCATTTGACACGCAAATCGAAATCACGATCAAAATTCAATTAATCGCACAGATTTGCCTGGTTTAGTCCTGGTTTAGACCCTGGTTTAAGTCCCCGGTTTAAGTCCCCGGTTTCAGTCCCCGGTTTCAGTCCCCGGTTTCAGGCCCCGGTTTCAGGCCCCGGTTTCAGGCCCCGGTTTCAGGCCCCAGTTTCAGGCCCCAGTTTCAGGCCCCGGTATCAGGCCCCGGTTTAAGGCCTCGGTTTAAGTCCTGGTTCATCACCGTTAATGTCTTCCAATAGGATGATACTGGTTTAGTGTTTCTGTCCTGGTTCCTAGTTTGGTTCAATTATAGTCCCGGGTTCATTCCCCCCTTCAGTCCAGTGGTTCAGTCCAATGGTTCAGTCCAATGGTTCAGTCCAATGGTTCAGTCCAATGGTTCAGTCCAATGGTTCAGTCCAGTGGTTCAGTCCAGTGGTTCAGTCCAGTGGTTCAGTCCAGTGGTTCAGTCCAGTGGTTCAGTCCTGATACTCACTCTCTGTAGGCAGTAGCTCTCTGCTCACAAACGCTGCGTCCACGTCCTCCAGTAGGATGATACTTTGCTGTGGGGCTACGCTCAGGAGATGGTTCACTCTGTCGTCTGAGAGGGTCCTGTCACTCAAACTCATCAGGCAAATGCTGTATCCGAGCTCACCGGCCAGAGCTGTGCTGCCAGGCACAAGGAAACAACCGAAATGTCAACAAAAACACAAGACGGACACTCTGTTTGTGTGTGTGCGCAATGTTTTCATATACATTTTTGTGTATATCTTCATAATAGGGCTGCCAGATTAATCGCAATTGAATCGAAATTTGAATGAATATAATTAGCAAGGTAGGTTCCATAGTGGCCCATGGGTGTATACTAGTCTATCTGCTCTTATACTTAATTTCCGTGCTGTCAATGAGACTTTTTTAGTATTGACACTTGCTCAGATGAGTATCTACTTACAGTACTAGTTTTAGTATCGATTAGTATCTGATTTTCGATATTTTGACAACCCAACATGTTCTGAAATGTGATTCTTAGTTTGTCAGTTCATGTTTCAGACTTTCTGTCAAACAATTCCTGTTATTAAGACATAAATAGCAATTGTAATGCTTAGAAAAATCACAATTCGATATGTTTCCCAAACCATTCACCCCAAATTCGATGTCAATGAATTACAAAAGGTGATATCTGTAACCTGTACTTCTAACCTGGAACCTGGAAGAAGAAGGTCATTCATCTTTTTAGTTTAATTAAAAGGATTAAATTTCAGCATGTACAATGTATATTTTGGTAAATAATCAGCGTAACAATTGTTATCAGTAAAAAACTGTATTTGTTTGGACAAGTTTACTGCATAAATGAAGGCAAAAAGGTAATGTTTATGATTTTGTAAGATGTGTACTTGTCTTACTGTGAAGCTCCTGTATGAAGAGCCTTAAATCTGTTTGTCCAGCACATCAAATATAATATTATAAAACATAATCTAAAATAGAATACTCACATGAAGCTGCTCTTTCCACAGCCAGGAGGACCATACAGGAGATAGCCTCTTCTGTACGGGATACCTAAGGGCACACAGGCAAGATTATGGTCAATGTTAAATTAAAAACCTGGACCAAACCAGGACCAAACCTGGACCAAACCTGGACCAAACCTGGACCAAACCAGGACCAAACCAGGACCAAACCATACCTCTGTCTGTGTACCATCGTGGGTTTCCAATGAACTCCTTCACATCGTGTACGATGCGGTCAGCCACTCCTTCCTCCAGAACCACGGAGCTCAGGGGTCTGCGGCGCCGAGGGAACCCAAACGGCCTCCACTCTCCTCCCATCGCTGTGTACATCACCGTCCGGCCCTCCTCCTGCTTCAGAGCTAACTCCCGAGCTACAGACATATGGACAAAAGCTTTTTTTAACATCACAGTTCTGATAATTAAGGAATGCACCATTAGCAATACTGGTATCAAATATCGGCACTGATACTGAAAAAAAAAAAAAAAAAAAAAGTGCTAGATCAGGTATCGGTTTCATGATGTTGGTTCAGCCGATATCCTGGTTGTGCATTTAACTGGATCTAATAAGATATCAAGTTAAATTACAGGCTGATTTTGGCCTAGTCTCATAATGTGTCAACTTTTATTCATACAAAACTGTTCAGTAGTGATCTGAAGGATGAATAAGATCTACTGTGTAATAATAATAATAATCCATCCATTATATAGTGCTTTTCTGGACACTCAAATAGACTTTACAGAGCATGATTCATTCACTCCATACC
Source organism: Boleophthalmus pectinirostris (assembly GCF_026225935.1). Lineage (NCBI taxonomy): Eukaryota > Metazoa > Chordata > Actinopteri > Gobiiformes > Gobiidae > Boleophthalmus > Boleophthalmus pectinirostris. The sequence goes on along the minus strand of NW_026570970.1, from coordinate 35,023,683 downwards.
CAGTGTAATACATAAACTGTGGTTTAAAGAAATAAGCACCATTTTCCATCCATGCCCTGGTGTTGGTTAATATCAGGTATCGGCAGATATTTAAAGTCAAAGTATCGATAACGGAACTGAAAAATCTGGATGGGAGCATTTGTGTTTCATTGCACCACTCTAGATAGGATTTAGTTTGTCTGTTTTTTGTGTATGTCCTTTGAATACACCAGAATTTGTGCATTATTTAATGTTTCATCCTTCGAAACCTGGCTCACACACTGAGCACATTTTGAAAGTTTTTGTTTTTTGTGCTCAGTTTTTAACATCCTGTCATGGGATTTTAACCAACTAAGAACTACTTCTACTTCAGTAATACTATTTTGAAGTAATGATGAGTACAATTCATAGTTACTCTACCCACCACCTCTGCTTGTATCACAGTACAGTGTATATATACTGTATCTAAAGTGTGTACCTTCTTGGAGGATGTTGAAGAATATTTGTCGGTCTCGTCCCAAAGCGGTGAAGGTGACAGACTCCCAGGGAGTGCCTGTGTGCAGGTCCACCATCTGCTTCTCCCTGGTCCTCTCCACTCGGATCCACTTCCTGCCATACCTGAAACATTAAAAATGTACAAGAATTACAGATTACTGAACAATTATAATAATTGAACATAGTAGTACTACATCACATTCCATTATGCAATAAAGGACTTTCAATACACCTTGTCAGTGTTCCCCGGATGTTTTTGCTTACAAGTACACCTCCTTTTTTAAAGTCAGTTTTGGTCTCTTCAGTATGTAGTAATAATCACATCCTTCAATACTACTGGACATTTTTACAGTCTTTATATGAAATTTTAGCACTCATGTCCTTTGATGTTTATAACGTGACTATGTAAATGATGCATTTATTTTCTTGGCACAAACTCAAAATAAAGAAATCAAAAACTTTACATGACTTAATTTTTATACACTTTTCACTCATTTGTTGGGTGTAAAGTAAAACTCTGTCACAGCTGAGAGATACACTTCCGATCAAATGTTTTAGAACACCCTAATTTTTCCAGTTATTTATTGCAATTCAAGTCATGCAAGTCCAATGAGGAGCTTGAAATGGAACAAGACAACAGACAGTGGTTAGAAAAAGATAAAAGAACAAAAGTCCAAGCTCTGCCAAAACTACCTCAGGAAAACAGAACAAGATGTTAAACTTGAAAACATGGAGTATCCAGACGTAAGCCCCATCAAGTGTGCCGCGCATTTATGGGAACTTCTGCAACAGACTTGGAAAGAACCTTCTGAAGAATATTTGATTTCTGTTGTACAAAGAATGCCACAAGTGTGTTCAGCTGTTCTATCTGCCAAAGGTGGACACTTTCATGAATCAAAATATTGGAATATGTTTTGGTCAACAGTAAACAGTAAAAAACTGGAAAAAGTGTGGTGTTCTAAAACTTTTGATTGGTAGTGTAGCTGGAATGAAAAGTGTGTGTGCGTGTGTGTGTTTTTTTTTTCACATGAATAGTTTGGTTGTTTAAAACCATAATCATAATTTAAAATATATTTTCACAGGGAAAAAATTAACAATACATCTATTACCAATAAAAACACTTTAAATTGAAAATGCAAGACATTTAATTTTAATGCCATACTGTGGAATATTCCGGACAAAGTAATAACAGTGGGACAAGCAGGTGGCAGACCCTCCATCAGAAAACTTGCATAGTGCACCTTTAAGTGTGAAAACAGTGGTCAGTAGTGTTTTCACGATACAAAAATTTCAACTAGATTCGATACTAAGGAATAAACTTGACATTGAATTTCAACACTGAATTGTAGTACTTTTTTTCCCCATTCCCATGTGGTCTTATATATGTGTAATCCCTCAGTGGTCCAGGTATTTTCCATAGTGGTCCATGGGTGTACTGTATACTAGTTTGTGTGCTCTTATACTTGTTCTGATACAACTCAAGATTGTTCTAAAGCTATTCAGGAAAGGTTCATTTCTGGTCCAGTGAATGGGACTTTAATAGTATCAATACTTGTTCAAATGAGTATACAGTATTTTTACTAGTTTTAGTATCAATTAGTACCTGATTTTCAATACTTTTGGCAACACTAATGACCACAAAAATCAGAACCCCATTACCAGACCTATAATAGGTGTGTATTTACAGCAGAAATTTGATGTGAGAAATTTGATCACCAGTAACACCTATGACATTCAGTAGTTACTGAGTAACTGTTGTATTTGAAAGATAAAGTACTATGCAATTTAAAATCGCTCATATTCTTTTCCTTTTTTGTGTCTTACTGACCAGATGATGTGGTTCCCGGGGCTGGGGTGAAAGTCGAACTGCGTGTGCACCCGTCCGCTCTCATGGGCCTGATAGGACGTCTCTACGCTAAGGTGCTGGGTGTGGCGTGCGTGTTTGGTGATCCAGCTCAGAAGCCAGTGGTAGCTCTTATCTCGACTGGGGACCTCCAACGTGATCATGTAATACCTGCGGAAAAACACCATCCCCACCTGGACACGACAAGTATGAAGTCAAGATTCAGCATCACATTTTCCGTCATTTTAATACACAAATAAAATCATATTGTTTCGCAGAACTCCTCAAAATCAGCATAAAAACATGTCAGTAAATACAGACACAGCACTGCCTCTAACCTAAACACACACAGACACACTAGATTTACTGTCCATCCACTATCGCAGTAGTCATAATAGTACAAATATAAAATGTAAGTGCGGACTGAATGCCTGAATGACTTCGAGGTACAGAGGCAACTGGGTATATTCTGAAAAGTGTGATGAAGATGTAACACATTTGAATAGCAAGTAAAAGAGATCTGCAAAAAAAAAAAAAAAAAGGCCATAAGATGACATGATATCAAACTTTAGTACAACAAAGTAGATCACCACTCCTCAAGTTTGTGACTAGATTTATCAAATCAAAACTTAAAGTAAAATTAGAGTTAAACTTAGAGACTTAGAGACACTTAAAGTGACGTAGAGATAAATAACAACTTTACATTTGTTTTTTCATTGTTGGTGTACAGACTGAACTGATATTAACAATTTTGCTTCTTATGGTTCTCAAGATTATTCTTTTTCTTTTTTAGTCCTTACAATAAAATTTGTGATCTGAAGCGTACATTTTGAGTCCTTGTGTACATTAAGTTTAGTTCCCATTTTGATGTGGTGATTGTACGATTGTGAATGCACCCTCAGTTTTCAGATGGAATTAGCTGTAGTGTTGAATTGATATGCTCTTAGGTAAAATGTCCACATTAGTATGCAGATTGGATTGTGTGGTTGGAGAAACAGCCTGCAAATGATTACCACTAACAGTGGAAGACTGGTTCCATCTGAAACATGGACATCTGCACATATGAAACAATCCTTATTTTTGGAGTATAAAGGCTGCATTTGTAAGTAAGTGTGTACTATGAGGATATCAATCTAAAAAACAAAAATCATCACCCCCACCTGAGCTCCTTTACGAGCCAGAGCCAGCGCAGTGCCGACTCCTACCAACCCGAATCCAGCTCCAAAGTATGGGTTATCCTTCAAGCCATCCAGAAAGTCCGACATAGGCATGGTGCTGCGGTGTTAATTACGCAATAACCTAAAAGTAATTTAATTAATTACAATGTTTATAACAAATTGGCCTTTTCATGGTTTCATACGGCAGATGACACCATGTGATTTGTCCTTAAAAGAAAGATACAAGTCCTCAATGTTGTCATCTATTCCCAATATCTTCAGGTAATACGAGGCCACAAATCTGCTAATATAACGTTTCCTTTCGCTCAATTTAATCTCAGTCTGGTCAAAATGCTCTTGCGAATCCACCCTCAGTCGTAGCGCAGTAATTCAGTAATCAAAAGTCATTAAATTGTATTTCATCTCCAGTTTCTGAATGAATCGCAAAAGTCATGTGCAACATCCGCGCATCCGCGACCTCTGTTCCACTTCCGGTGTCGAACCAAAATCAAACCGGCTTCGCTTTTTTCCAAACATTAGTTCCGTTCTGTTTTGACTAAATTCAAAACAAACTTTAAAACGACAATTTGTCGTAACTACTAATAGATTAAAATAATTTGTCGTATTGTGTAAATTTACATACAATTTTCATTGGCTAAAGTTTATAATAGCGGCAGAATTTAGACTCAAGCTACCAGGCTAAGTGTGGCTAATGCTAACATAAACAACAGCATTGAAGAAGCAGCAGTGAAGAAGAGGAGGCTATGCAACAGTATCTCTAAAAACAGGGGTAAATCTTATTTTTATTTCGTATACTACATAATCAATATGGTAAATAATGATAATAGATTGTAAATGTCTTAAATTATTCCACAGATTATTTGTTTTTTTGTGTTATTGTAGTTCTTATAACCAAATACTTAAGTAGCAAAAGTAGGAAGGACATTTTCTATTAATTGAAAAATGTGTTTTAATTAATTAAAATTCACAAAGTAGGAACTTGCTTTGGCGTTATAGAGCATTATGCAGCATTAAACAAAGAATAATAATAAAACTATAATCAAATAAAATAGGGGCATGCAATGAAATAAGGTAAATAACAAATAGACTTTGATTTACAAGTACAAAATATACAGTATGGGAAGAAGCACATTGCAAATGGGTTAATTACAGTTGTTTATTGTTACAGTAACTGGTGTTATAAATATGATATTGTGTCTTTGGGCAAGACACTTCTCTCAACTTGCCTGTGTAACTGGTGATGGTCACAGAGTTTACCAATAAAAAATGGAAGAAGTCTCCATCTCTCAGCATGAGTTCTGAAGATTTGGTATTTTTTGGTACATGTAAAAACTAAAAGCAGCACATGATTCTCAATTCATGATTCAGGTTATGTTGAGTCTGTTTTACATAAATATATTGTTTCCTAGTACATTTTTCTGCATAAATAGTTATTTTTGCATGAACTTCCCCTGCAGGTGTAGTCTTATGAGTGCAGTTTGGGTCAGTACACAGAGACTTGTAATAGTTTTTAAAGCTTTTGCTACGCACTCTTTATGTTGTAAATATGTTGATATGTCAATATCTGTTTGATGTATTTTAGCTTATTTTACTTTTATGTAAATTAAGTAAGTTCATTTGTACTCACTTTGTACTCACTTTGTTTTTCAGTCACTATGGACGACGTGGAGCCTAACCGTGGTTCAGAGGAGCAAACAGATTCATTGCACAACCAAAATAATGAGACTGAAAATTTTAAGTCTTCCAATAAAGATGGAAAGAATAAAAATCTGTCAACGAAAGGTGTGAAAAGAGGACGAAAACCAGAAAAAAAAGACAAGCCTCCAGCAATAGATAATGGTCATTTGCTGAAAAGTAAGTAAAATATTGCAGTATTCAGTCTGGACTGAAATTGAATACAATTTTTCTTGGTGATTTACTGGCATGTGCTAGAATGGTTCTTACCTTATTAGATATATATTTTGGTTTTTAATATCAAACATAAATGCTGCAGAAAAAAAAAAGTTTATCTAGCAGTTCAATTCAAAAGTGCTTCAATAAACACACCGCACACAAGATGAAACACTGATATATTATTATACATATTATCCATACGAGAGACCAAGATTTTCAAGATTTTATTATAACCATTAAAACAAGTAACATTTAAAGCCACAGTTGGATAAGACAGATATGCCCATACTGAAAAAACAAGCTAATTGGTCAAAATCTTCTAAAGGACTGTACAATTTTATTGAAATGCCGTTATTTTTAATCGTCAATGATCTGTTTTCGTCACTTCTGCTCTCAATTCTATTCAAAATGACCAGTTACAGAAAAAGAGAACCAATTACCTAAACTAGAAGGACCACAAATACTGCAATTAGTGCTGTCATGCGATTAAAAAAATTGAGAGATTAATTAATTATGATCTGTAATTAATTAACCTAATTAATCTCATTTTAATCTCACCTAAAATTGCTGAGAAAAGCCTTCAATTTGAGGTATTTTCATTTAAATTCATTATTACATTATTGTGGCAGCAAAAGTGACTTTATAAAGTCATTTATTGTTCAACAAATCAATTCAATTTGGCTGTTGAGCCCAAGTCTCCATGAATAAGAAAACTGTTTGTTGTAAAGTAGCAAAGACGAGGAAATCTGAACATAATAACTTTTGTCTACTTAAAGACAATAAAAAGTCCAGTCTTTCCTTACCCATGTTAAAAATATTATTGATAGAGAAATGCTTTATATATGAGATCACTGGTTTTAGTCCTTGTTTTAGTCCTGGTTTAGACCTGGTTTAGACCTGCTTTAGTCCTACTTTAGTCCTAGTTTAGTCCTGGAAAGGGTTAGTCCTGGTTTTAGTGCTGGTGTTAGTTCTGGTTTAGTCCTGGTTTAGACCTGGTTTAGTCCTGGTTTAGACCTGGTTTTAGTTCTGGTTTTAGTTCTAGTTTAGACCTGGTTTAGTCCTGGACTGGATTAGTCCTGGTTTTAGTCTTGGTGTTAGTTCTGGATTAGAGGCGCACAGGAGGAAGCGCGGTTTACGCAGTTTAGCGAGAAAACACGATCCACACGCGGCTCACGGGAGCACGTGTCACGGTGTCCACGCAGTAACTACGGAAGGAAACATGGTCCGCGCGTTCTCAGGTTAATGACGATGATGAAGGTGTGTGTTTGTTTGTGTGTGTTTGTGTTTGTGTGTGTTTCTGTTTGTGTGCGTGTCCCCTCATGTGGCAGGTCACTATAGGACAGTAGTGCAGACATCATGAGCCTATGCAGGTTGTTTTCACCAGTGACATTTAAATTGTAGGCGTATATTTGTTATTTTCTTTTATATTTCACGTCGGGAGAATAATTTCCAAGACACGAATGCGTTTTTACCTGTGCATTGCTGACTCTGTTCTACTGGCTCTTCGACCTCGTCCATTGTGCGACTGACGCCGCGAGTGGAATTACCGAAATAAAAAAATGTATAAATGTGTTTTTTGTGTGTGTGTGTTGTTGTCCCAACAACACATAAAAACTGGTTTAATAATAAAGCAACTCGCATACAGAAACAGTAAAGTTAGAGATTAAAAATGAGATTAACGCGATTAAAAAACATAACGCGCTAAATATGACTGTAATTAATTAATCGCAATTAACGCGATAATTTGACTCCCCTAACTGCAATGTCATATAATGTAATGTAAAATCCTATTTACTGTACAACTTTTCTTGTGGATTGTCTGTCACGTGCTTGTATCCATGGAGATGTCATCTGGAATGTTCCACTGTTTGCCATTACATTTGTCTATCTTGCGTTTAGTAAATTACGGCTGTTCTTATTGCTAAAAAAGACCATGAAAAACATACATTCTCATGTGTTCCATAGATCTGACTTGTAACTTGGCCTGGTGGCATCATCTGCTTGGCTTGAATATAGAAACATTGAGTGCATTACTGTGGAACATTCTAGACAAAGCAATAAGATATTCATAAAGACAAACTGGTGACAGACTTTCCAACACAATATTTACATAGTGGACCACAAAGTAGAATGACCACAAATATTATTGCATTTGTGGTCAATATTTATCATAGTCTTACATCAGTTCAGTGGCAATTTGTGGGAAAAAAATGAGAAAAAAGTACACAAATACAGGGTTAGTAGTGCTGAGTTCTAAAACAGAATCCCTCTGTCTATCAGTAACTCGGAAAATTCCATCCAAAAGTTTTTTTTTAAACCCTCAAAAAACCTGTCTTTAATAAAATGAAGGTGTTATTTATTTTTATTAATCTAGTCATAACTATGGTGCAATTTAGACAAGTTTGAGAAATTGGAATTACCTATACATGCGTATGTCATATAAATTACAAAACTTGAAATGACTGCCCAAGATTTTTTCGTAAAATCTTAAATATAATGATGTTCAATTTTTATTTTATTTTAGCTTACCTGCCCGACACCTCCACCGCCCAGATTTTCCGCACCCACCGCTGCCCCAGTTGTCACCGCTGCTTCAAGATGAGCGCTCACCTCAAACAACATCTAAAACTTCACTCCCCGGACCCAGAACTCCAGTGTCCCACCTGTAAACGCCATTTCACCAGCAAAAGCAAACTGCGTGTTCACCAGCTTCGAGAGGCCGGTTTAAAATCCCACCAGTGCCACTTGTGCCCATACTCAGCCGTGGAACGCAATTCACTTCGCCGCCATCTTGTCTCGGTTCACGCAGATAAAACAGAAGACGGTCCAGAGTTGAATTTTGCGTGTCCAGTTTGTAATGAATGTTTTCGTCAAAGCAAATTACTAAAAAATCACATGAAGTCTCACAATGTAGCGAAAAACAGCACACAGCATTTTTGCATTGAAGAAGGCTGTTCATTTAATAGCACTTTATTACATTTGATTCAACATATCACGGAAACGCATAATTTCACTCCGATTGAATGCCAGCATCACGCTTGTACGGCCATTTTTAGGACCAAAACACTGATGGAAGAGCATTTTAAGAATCACCAAGCTTACCACTGCACAGACTGTGACTTTGCCTGTTCAAATAAACGTATCTTTGCTCAGCATTGCAGACAGGGGCATGCTGGGGGAGAGGAGTTTTCTTGTGAATTTTGTGATTTTAAAACGTTTAATTCGGTGGCGTTTGAGAGACATGTCGGGCACTTTCACGCCGCGGAGAAGATCCACAAATGCTCCGAGTGCGAGTTCACCACAGCGCATAAGCGAGGACTGAAGAGGCACATGCTAACCCACACCGGTGAGATTTAAAGTGGAACTAAACACTAAATCCACATTTGTTTGCTGCATAAGTATGTAGATGGTGTTTGAATAACGTTATCTACTGTTTCTAGTCAATTTTTGTAAGTTTAGTGCAACAAGGTAAATCTGTGTGTGTGCTGCCCCCACTGGCCTGTGCAATTTAAAGTACTACATGACATCACACAGGACTTCCCTATTACAGCCAGGTGTTTCTGTTCACAAAAACAGACCCCACCCTCCTTCCCTCTCACTCACCCCTTTAGTCCTCCAGATCTCGCACTCCTCCCTCCTCACTGTCCCCTTTTGTCCCCCAGACCCCACCCCTCCTCGCCCCTTACTCCCCTTTAGTCCTCCAGACCCCGCCCCTCCTCCCTCCTCACTGTCCCCTTTAGTCCCCCAGACCCCACCCCTTCTTGCCCCTTACTCCCCTTTAGTCCTCCAGACCCCGCCTATTCTCCCCACCACTCACTCTCCCCTTTAGTCCTCCAGACCCCGCCACTCCTTCCCTTCTCTCTTCCCTTTAGTCCTCCAGACCCCGCCTATCCTCCCCACCACTCACTCTCCCCTTTAGTCCCCCAGACCCCACCCCTCCTCCCCCTCACTCTCCCATTTAGTTCTCCAGACCCCACCCCTCCCTCACTCTCCCCTTTAATTCTATCCTAATTTAAGACAAAATAAATCTCAGAATATATCATTATTTTTGTGTAAATATCTGCAGGGTTAAACTGTGTTTTTAATATACATATTTAATTATTTTATATATATAGGTGAGAAGTGTCACAAATGCAGCGTGTGTGAGTTCCGGTGCAGAGACCAGTCGTATCTGAGCAGACACATGCTCCGACACGGCCACAGTAAGAACCACATGTGCTCGGAGTGCGGCTACGTCACCAAGTGGAAGCACTACCTCACAGTGCACATGAGGAAGCACAGTGGAGACCTCAGGTACAGGAAATAACTCACACATTCTATTTATTATTATTTTTCCATGGATCTATAATAAGAACTGGATAAGACTTTCCCCCTCCATCTCCATGCTAGAATAGTGGCCACTCCAGGTACTGGCCCAGAAAGAATTCTCCCATAGAGCATAACGCATTTTTGAGGAAATCAAAGTGTCCCTGTTCAGCTGACAGAACCCACAGCTTTCACAAAGGTCCGATTTTGTAGGGATTCTAATGTGTTTTTGCAATATGAACTTTTACATTTTTAAAATCCTCAAAGCGCCTAAAAGTTAGCATTGTAAGATTTATCCCAGCACTGGTCTGAGCCATAGAACCATAATAAAATCTGGAAGATGAATCCCATACTGTTTTCAAAAAAATTTTCACTTCTGCATTTACTTCCTCAAAAGGGGCTAGCCTCCCACCCGTGTGACGTAGGTAACGTACACGGCATGGTGCGTTTTGACCAATCAGAGCGAGAGCTGCTAGCATGGGCTCAGAGCGGGGCTAGGTGAACTCTTACAAAGCTAAATTTTAGGCACTTTGAGCATTTAAAAATTTTAAAAGTTTATGTTGTGAAAATAGAAAAGAATCCGTACAAAATCCAACCTTTGTGAAAGTTGCTGATGCCCTGTCAGCTGAACACAGGCAGTTTGAATTCCCGCCCAAAAAATGCATTGTGCTTCTGTGGGAGAATTCTTTCTGGGCCCAAGCTCCCGGGAGCTGCAGTCAGGCAAGGCAAGGCAAGTTTATTTGTATAGCACAAATTGTACACAAAGTAATTCAAAGTGCTTTACAGAATAAGAAATACATTAAAATCATAATAAAAACAAATCAAAACATAAATAATCATGAAGATTAAAATTAAAAAAGAGAGACATAAATTGGAGAGAAGAGTGCGGAATGAAAACCTTTCAGTTATATGCACAGTTAAACAGAAATGTTTTGAGCCTGGATTTAAACAGCGTCACAGAAGAGTCTGTCTCACATGTTCAGACTCTTCCAGGTTTTAGCTGCATGAACCTGAAACGCTGACTCCCCTTGTTTAGTCCTGACTCTGGGCACCAGCAGGAGGCCGGTCCCTGAGGTCCTCAGAGTGCGAGATGGTTCATATGACACTAACATGTCACAGATGTACTTTGGTGCTCGGCCGTGGAGAGACTTGTACACAAGCAGAGCTGCTTTAAAGTCTATTCTCTGAGGTACAGGAGCCAGTGCAGAGACCTGAGCACACGACTTATGTGCTCGTACTTCCTAGTTCAAGTAAGGACCCAAGCTGCAGCTTTCTGGATGTTCTGCAGCGTCTCACAGCTCGTTTGGAGAGACCAGTGAGCAGACCATTACAGTATCTATCCTACTGGAGACAAACGCATGGATAAGTTTCTCCAAGTCTGATTTAGACAGTAAACCTTTGATTTTTGCTATGTTTTTTAGATGGTAAAAGGCTGCAGCTGTTATTGATTTGATGTGGCTGTTAAAGTTCAAGTCTGAGTCCATTATTACCCCTAGATTTCTTGCCTGATTTGAAGGTTTTAGAGAGAGAGACTGGAGGTGACTGCTGGCACTGTCCCTTTGTTTCTGTGGACCAAACACTATGACTTCAGTCTTGTCAGAGTTTAGCTGGAGAGAGTTGTTTTGCATCCACACACTGATCTGTTGGATGCAGTGACCAAGTGAGTCCACTGGTCCATAGTCTCCTGCTGCCAGAGAGACATAGATCTGAGTGTTATCTGCATAATTGTGGTATGTAATAGTACCTGGAGCGGCCAGCCACTAGTTGGTCTCGATTCGGGAAAGAGGGCAATGCTCTATCCATTTATTTTTATAAATCCATGGTCAGAGCCCACTAGTTCCACTCTAGCAACTCTCGCTCTGATTGGTCATTGACCATGCTGTGCACATTTCTGATGTCACACGATGAAGTGGCACTAGGCCAGCATTCAGGAAGTAGTGCAGAAGAAAAAATATTTTGGGCTTTTCACACCAATGAGCACAGGCCACTGAAAACAACATGACGCAATCTTTGGTTCATTTTCCAGATCTCATTATACTTCCATCATCTCACTATATACACCATATACTTGTATAATCCATATTTTCCATTTTTGTTTTGTAGGTACGAATGTGACCAGTGCAATTATCGCTGTCACAGAATGGACCAACTCAACAGCCACAAACTCCGGCACCAAGAAAAATCCCTCATCTGTGAAATCTGCGCTTATTCCTGCAAACGCAAATACGAACTACGCCAACACATGATTTCAAAACACTCTGAAAATGACCAACCCGCTGCCGTTTACAAGTGCAAGTTCTGCTCTTACTCCTCCTCATATCGGCAAGCCCTCAAAAACCACGAAAACTGCAAACATACCAAATCTAAGCAGTTCCAATGTGCACTATGTAGCTACACGTCATTTAGCGGCACCAGCTTATTTCTGCATAAACGGAAAACCCACGGATACGTACCAGGAGACAAGACCTGGCTGCAAAATTACGCTTTAAAAGAAAAAGAGAAACACATCACAGGAAATTTGGATGTTTTTTACAATAACGCGACGCCTCAGCAACTTATAGACGCCAGTGCTACAGAAATGAGTGGCACAGATGCTAACAAAACAAATGCTAAAGTTGACGGGATTAGAGATTTGAACGTTATAGCGCAAGAAGTAGCAAATAACGACAATTTTGAGAGTCCGAGTGAAGAGTATTGCACGCTTGTTTTAACCACGCTTCCGAGCATTGAGGAGCAAACTTCCACTCTGCAGGAAAATAGTCAGAATTCAATGTATGTAGCAGAAAATAATAACTTATCACCCAAAAACGCAAGCTTGATAACTAGCTTTAGCTCAGAAGACGAAGGAGACGCTAGTTTAGATGGTGAGCAAAATTATTCAGGCAAACCAAACCAAATTGAGGAGTTTGAAGAAATTGAAAAAAGTGTCGAAAGTCGTAGTGCGAAGTTACATCATGAAATTGCAGTGAAAGATTTGAAAGAATTAGAAAAGATACAAGCTAATGCTATGGTTTTGGAGGGCCACGTGGAGCTGTTAATGTTACCAACGCAAAAAAATAGCAAAGGGAGGGAGGTGAGGGATAGAAAAAAATTTAATTGTCAAGATTGTGGTGTAGAATTCAAGCTAAGACGAAATTTGGACAATCACTGCAAAAATAAATGCATTTCGAAGCAAAATTGTGAAATGAAAGCAAAATTGCAAATGAACAAATTGATTGAACAAGAAGTAGTAGAATTTCCTAGCAACGTTGAAACCAGGAATTTAGATTGGAATTTAAATTTGCAAAATAGCAACGAACCACAACTGGAAACTGCTAATATTTCTGCTAATCTAGATGAATTCAGTAAAACAAATCAAGACAGAAACAGCCAGTGTCCACAAGCTAAAACTGCAGACGCTGTAGCAGATAAAGATTGTCCTTACGCTAAAATTAACGACAAATTTGAATGTAAACAATGCAGGTTTTCAGCTATAAAAGTAGCCACAATTGAACGACACATAGCAACTTGTGTAACAAAATCTAGCGAGCAAAAGTCTCAGAAAATGCCAGAAAAAAATAAGTTTGAAGATCTCGAAGAAAGTAGCGAGAAAAGCAAATTGGAAAGACATGCAAAAACTGCGAACCTAAAAGCTTTTAATTGTAGCGGTTGCAAATTCGTTGCTAAATCCGTGCTATCTTTAAATCGTCATGAAGTTCTTGTTCATAAGAAAGTAGCAAGTAAATTTAACTGTAAATACTGTTCCTTTGGTTGCAAATTTGAACACCGCTTGCTGCAACACGTAGCAGTCAAACATAGCGCCAAAAACGCATTTCGGTGTCGATTTTGTAGCTTTACCACAAAACGAAAATACAGATTGGAAGAACACGAATCTAGACACACCGGTATTGGCCGCCATACCTGTGACATTTGCGATAACACGTTTGGATCTTTGAGCATATTACAAAAACATAAATCGCGACTTCACGATAAAAATCCCACGCATTTTTGCACGAATTGCGACTTTTCTAGTTTTTCCCAAGACGATATTAAACGGCATAATACGCGATGCCATTCGGGGGATATGAAATTCAACTGCCAAAAATGCGACGCAAAGTTTAGCTCGCAAATCTCGCTTACCAAACATTGCAAACGTGTCCATATGAGGAGATTTACGTGCAAGCAGTGCCAATACACATGTGGTAGCAGTGTTGAATTGAAAGCACACCAAGTTTGCAAGCATAAATTAGCAAAAGGGACGATTTTAAAGGAGATATCAACAGCTAAGGACTCAAAAGCTAAGCATACATGCCAACTGTGCCAATTCACCACCAAAACTAAAAAGCTACTTGCTCAACATTTGTCAGACGAGCATGAAAACGACGTGGACGGTGCGAAGTCGCTTAAATGTAGTCAGTGTGAGTTTGCCTGTAAGTTCCAGCTGGTTTTGGAGCAGCACTTGAGGAGTCACGGAGGGAAGCGTCTGTACAAATGCACTCACTGTGAATACTCGAGCAGAAACAAACAGAAGATGACATGGCACATCAGGACCCACACTGGAGACCGGCCGTACAGATGTGAGGAGTGCAGCTACGCGTGCTCTGACCCCTCCAGGCTCAAGGTAAGAGTGAAACATGTTTATTTATGCATAAAAATAAGGGAGACAAAGACATTTTAAATGGTGAACAAATTTATTCAGACCAAAGTTGTCTTTTTTTCTTAATGCCTTATACTTATAATGTGCTTTCACACACTTACAGATGGACAAAGTCTCTCAAAGCTCAATGTTGTCTTTAGCCATTCACTCCACTCTGTAGCCACAGCAGCCCAGGGGTAGACTGATGGAGGCAAGGCTGCCTCAATGACCAAAAGTCACTCACCACATTCACACTATGGGAAAAACGTCTTGTGCCTAAGGACACGGTGACAGAATGACAGACCCAATTACAAAGTGAAGGGCCACAGACTGGTGATCAATACAGTGAATCATTTAAAGCGCTGCATCTAACTTCGGTTTGTCTGGTCCATCACAGTTATTCAGGCTTGAGGTCTTTCTTATGAAATAATGTTTGTCATTGAGATTATGATGGTATATAGTCATCTATGACAATTCAGCATGAGGGCCAGCAAAAACTGGTCTGAAGGTCATGTTTGGCCCCCAGGCCATACTTTTACTGGATGGCACTTGGCCCTTGGCCCTGCCTTATCTCTTGTGGAGCAGATAGACTAAAGTGTAGTATTTCCTGTCTTTGCAGCAGCACATGCGGGTGCATCAGGAGGAAAGGAAATACTTGTGTCCTGAGTGCGGATACAAGTGTAAATGGGCCACGCAGCTCAAGTGTCACATGACCAAGCACACGGGTGAGTGACTTAAGTTTAGTTTACTCTAGTTTAGTTTAGAACACTAAAGTCACATGACTAAGCACACGGGTAAAGTCTCTTTAAAGCAAAAGTATGTAACTTCCTGGAGTCGACATGTCACCTGCCTCGTTCCATGGAAATAGAAAGTTAAACCATACTTCAGAACATTCTCCATGGAGATAGATGAGTTTTATGCCAGGAACATTTCAGTGGAAACAAGCAGGAGAAAGTCCTCCTTCATTACACATTAGAGTTAGGTTTGAGGGAAACCTGCTCACAGTAATGACACATTTAAAATAAGTTTGTATCTTTGTGCCGCCACTAAATCCAAAAGAACCAAACTAATATTTTCAAACTTGTTATGCAGTAAATATGTTGATTAGAGGTGAACCCATCATAATATCACCTGAAAAAATTATACGCTGTCCACAGATCTTAACAAGTGAATATCTCAGATTCAAAACTCTAACATGAGGGTTTTGTGTGTGACTCCAGGAGAGAAGCGCTTCGCCTGTGTGGACTGTGAGTACCGCTCCAACCGCGCTGACGCCCTCCGCTCTCACCGGGACACCCAGCACAGCTCCACGCGCCCGTTCATCTGTGAAAAGTGCGGCAAATCCTTCAAAACCAACTTCATCCTCAAATCTCACCAACAGCAGCACAGTGACGGGCGGCCCTTCACGTGTGGCCTCTGTCAGAAAAGCTTCAAATGGCCCGCCGGCTTGCGACATCACTTCCTCTCCCACACCAAGCAGACGCCATTTTGTTGTCGACTTTGTTCGTACAGGGCCAAGCAGAGGTTCCAGGTGGTGCGGCATTTAAAGAAACACCATCCAGGAGTAACAGTGGAGGAGGGAGTGGAGAGGGATGGGGAGATAGGAGGTTTGACCATAAAAGAGGCACTGGAGGGCACTACGGAGAAAAAGTGATGCACCTGTACTTCTAGGAGTGGACGATATGGACAAAAATTAAGATCATGATATTTTGAGTGTCCTTAATGATAATAAAAGATGTGTTTTAACATTTCCTTAGGCATATTACTAGGCCTGTAACAATAACAGATTTTGCTGGACGATTAACGATAATATTGATATTTTGAGATCATTTTCAACTAATATAATGACAATGAAATAAAAATGCAAATACACCCTTTCAAAGATCAATAAACTTGACTTTCTAAAGAACATTTAACCCAGGAACTGCAAGACAACCAAAAACAATAGGCCTAAATAAAATAGACTTGTTAACATTGGAAAAGGGTAATGTAGGCTTAAACAGCAAGGTCTTGTTAACAAAAAATGCACTTAAATAAACCATTGTTGAACCAAATACAACCAAAACAATAAATAAAATTGATTATTAAGTCTGTAACAAAATTGTCCCTCTCTGTGGCTGCTGCTGTGATCCTTGGCATTTTGGTCTTGAAGTGTTTGTATTAATTGATGTTATTATAGAGGCTGGCTCCTCGCATAGTCCAGTTTTTATACAGGGATTACCATGATGTGCTCTGCTGCACATGTCTCCTGCAGAAAGAGCATCTGTCATGTCTATTATTGTGTCGGTGTTAGGGATGGGCATGATTAGTCGATTAATCAATAACTGATCATTAAGAATTTCATCAATTACATTCATTTTAATCGACAAACCGAATGTAGGTTGCTGGGCGTGGCGTGACCAAACAAGGGGCCGTACATGTGTCTGTACTCAGAAGGAGCGAGCAGCCACAGTCGGTCAGTCTGCAACGTGTCGAAGTGTAAATGCGTATTTAACTATGGCTTGTACAAGAAATTCCACACTTTCCGTTGCGTTCGGGACAAGTGTGAGGCCATGTGCACAGTGTACAAAGCAGCACATATGTTTCGGTGTCCAGTGGGAAAATGTTTTGCCAGGTGAGAGTAGCGCAATGTCGATGACGAGTCCCCACCTCTCACCCCCCGTACGGTGTCCTGGTTGTGACAAACGCAAATATGGTCACACTAACCTGTATTCCACTGATTCGTGTGGCATCAGCGCACAAGAGCTGTTTTTTTTTCTTCGCTTAATTTATGCAAATTAGCCA
Organism: Boleophthalmus pectinirostris; assembly: GCF_026225935.1. Taxonomy (NCBI): domain Eukaryota; kingdom Metazoa; phylum Chordata; class Actinopteri; order Gobiiformes; family Gobiidae; genus Boleophthalmus; species Boleophthalmus pectinirostris. Next base: position 35,006,591 of record NW_026570970.1, on the reverse strand, counting down.
TGTGGTTTTAAGTTTCGTTTCTGTGAGAGTTGCGCAAAACTGCACAAACACATTATAATGTCAAACGGGCTGATGTGGCTCTAGAGTGGTTACGGTTTATATGTCATAAAGTTGAATTTATTTATGCAGATTAGTAGTGCTGATAGTAATAATAATGATGATAAATTTTAATATAAAAAACGTTAATGATTAATCGATAATCGATCGTTAATTCTCCCGACGATCGATTAAGAAAATTTAATCGAATGCCCATCTGGAGACGCTGCTATGCTCAGCAGCGCAGAAAATTACCAATATTTTAATAGAAAATATAATTAAAATATTTTAGTAGAAAATCACCCAAGGGCCACATTAAAAGTCTTGGAGGGCCGGATCTGGCCCCCGGGCCTTATGTTTGACACCTGTGGTCTATACAGTCTAAGCTGACATATTCTTTCAAGCTTCATTATGCTAAAGAAAAGAGAAGAGTCAGAGAGCGATAGAAGCATTTTGACATTCTTTGGTAGAGAGAGAGAGAGACGAAGAAAACAAACAAGCATGCAAGTAGAAATGATCATGTCTGGAAAAGTTATCGAGCTTGTTAAAAGATATTCGTATCGTACGATTAATTGATTTATTGATTATCGTTACAGGCCTACATATTACTGAAAGGTAATACTCAACCTGTGTCTTCAGATCCTTAACCTGGTGCTGGGGTTTAGGTAGTGACCATTCAAATCAGAGACAGGCATTTTAGGTTTAAACCAACAGGATTTCATTGAAACTGCAAAACAAACTCATGTGAGAGTCATCCTACTTTCAGACTGGATAATTTGTAATTAAGAATACATTAAATCAGCATTAATGTGGTTATCAGTAAAAGTATCTGAGGACATGTTTATGGAATTTAAAATACAAATCTTAAATACAGTTCATTTAATTTAAATAATCAAGGACAAAACTTTGCTCTTGACGTTATTATGACTTTATGACACCCATAAAGCACAACAACAGTGTTCATGAATGGTTTATTGCAATACAGTCCTTCATATACAGATATTTAAAATGTAGATCATGTTTTTGTGAAACAAAAAAAGAGATTTAACTAAGACATTTCCAGCATTGTTTCTTAACTCTCTTTAAAATCCAGGCAAGGCATTAATGGCATAAGGTTTCATAAGTTTAAATACACCATAATTATAACAATGCATATATTTAATATCATAAAATACAGCACTGATTTTTGATCCCATGTCTGTCTCTTTGGCTAAATTAAAGTTGCACTGTGTAGCATGTGACGCCACAAAGACAAGTTACAGGTCAGATCTGTAGAGAGGCGAGCCCACACTGTAAGAATGCATGTTAGAAAAGTTACAAAGTGCACCTTAAATATTACATTTGAACATTTAAAAAAAAAAGAATTAAGACTATTAGAGTCGGTCATGGACATTTCAAGTGCTCAAAGGAATAAGGCAAAAGCAGTCAAGTCCTGGTTTAGTCCTGGTTTAGTCTTGGTTTAGACCTGGCTCAGTCCTGGTTCAGTCTTGTTTTAGACCTGACTTAGTCTTGTTTCAGTCTTGGTTTAATCCTGGCTTAGTCCTGGTTCAGTCTTGGTTTAAACTTGGTTTAGACTTGGTTTAGTCTTGTTTTAGATCTGGCTTAGCCCTGGTTCAGTCTTGGTTTAGACTTGGCTTAGTTCTGGTTTAGTCTTGTTTTAGATTTGGCTTAGCCCTGGTTCAGTCTTGGTTTAGACTTGGCTTAGTCCTGGTTTAGTCTTGTTTTAGACCTGGCTTAGACATGGTTTAGTGTTGGTTCAGTCTTGGTTTAAGTCTGGTTGGTATAGTCTTGGTTTAGATCTGGTTCAGATCTGGTTTACACAGAGTATAGGGTTAAATACAGTAGGTCCAGGTTTAGATCTCTGTATTTCTGGTTAGGTCATTGTTAGACCTGGTTTAATTCTAGGTCTAGGTGTAAGAATAGCTGTTTTAGTCATGGTTTCAGACCTGGTTTAGATCTGTAGTTTAGTCCTGGTTCACACTTGGTTTAATCCTGGTTTAGACCTGGTTTAGTCTTGGTTTGGTCACAGTCAAAGTCAGCCTCATCTAGTCTCTTTCCAGTTATTATTTCAGTCAATGTCACTAAGTTTGAATCTTAATGTGAAAAATGACTTGGACTTTGTGTAAACATTTAAAGGCAGCATTATTCCCTCATATATTTGATAAATAATATACACATCTGCTAGCATACAGGCCATTGGGAATACACTTTCTATAATAACACTTGAAGCTTTAGCAACTTGTTTTGCCTTAAAAAGTTATTCCTAAAACAGAAAAATAACAGCACCTAACTTCATTTCGGTTACAGTTTTGTTTTTTGTTTTTTTGCAATGTAAAATCTATAAATTTTTCAGTCTTAAATATGAGTAAAACTAACGTAAAATAAACTTTCCATGCGTCGTTCGTCTTGTTCATGTGTACTCTGAAATAGAAACATTTACAAAGACTGAAGCCGGAGGGATCGGAGTGCCATCTCTGGAGAGGAGGTGAACGTGACGATAACCTGAAAATCAAAACAATTATTCAATTTATTTATTTATTTGTTTATTTAAAACAAGAACAGATTACGCAGATTATATTGATCTTAAAGAGAAAAGATGCTCTGCTCTCGCCAGGCAAATCTAGACTGACATCTCTTTGTATTTTTATACAGATTCATATCAGTCTGTTCCCCATGTCCTCCGTTGTGCCTCGAGTCAGAACCAAACATTCAGTCAGATGTGTTTATTTCAGTGGTGCATGTGAAACGAAGGAGCTCACTGGTCAAACGTCATTTTGAACAAAATGGTTTTCTCTCTCGTCAGATGAACAGTGAGTTTAGTGTTTCACTCTGATTCTGCAGAAATCCTCCCTGTTTTTCAGTCCCCTGTAATATTCTTTTCCTATATTTTAATTGTACTTGTCAAAAAGTAATGATATCAACTGAAGCAAATTTTGAGACATTCAGGGATAAGATATTGTCACCAAGACAATTTGCTTCAATTGCTTCAACTAGAGTTTGACAGACTTTGCCTCTTTATTGTGAAAAAGAACCACCTGTGGTTTAGTCTCCACAGCAGTGGGCTTAACATCTGCTACAACAGTCACCAACACAAAGTCCAGGAGAAGCTACCTGGTTCGTATCAAAACATTGGCTGACACAGTTTAGTAAGTCCAGCTGTTATCAAACAATAAAAGTAATGGTAGTGGACTTTTTTGGAACAATTTGGAAATTGTTAATTTGAGTGGTTTGAAAAGTGCTCTGTACACAAATGTATTCGCTTTGGGTCTTCTTTTTTTTTTTTTGGTAAAAGTAGAACTTCAGTTTGTCAACTGGACAAAAGGTTATTTTAAATGATTGAATACATTTTGCAGCTCATCCAAGCTGCTTCTTCAGTACTGATCAGAATGCTGGTGGACACTTTCTTATATCTGCCTGAAGGAAGGAGCTAACTACAGTGAAACTACTCAGACTAACACACCTACAGTTTCTGTTTGTTAGTTTGACCTACTGAACTGCACTGAGTGTGGGGTCTTAGCAAAACCATTCAGGGCTGTTATGGTGCTTTTACATCTCTGGACCTGACCTGACTACCCCTATTGTTCTCTTGTTTGTTTTGATTTAGGTTTGAGGATGGAGTTGTAAAAAGGAGACAGACGGCGTCAGAGGCCCCCATTTCTGTTTAAAGAAGGATTCTCTTTCTTAACAAAAATAGCTTCTTTAACTCCCCTCTCAAACTAATTCTTTTCTCTGGCTAAGATCTGTACATCACTATCCTCAAAGGAGTGGCCTGTGTTAGTTTCAGAATAGTTTCATTGTAGTTAGCTCCTCCCTTCAGGCAGATATAAGGAAGTGTCCACCAGCATTTTGACCAGAAATGAAGAAGAAGCTTGGATGAGTTGCAAAATAAATTAAACCAAATAAACTTTTGTCCAGTTGACAAATTGAATTTCTCCTTTTGCCATGGATTCTACCTGAACGATTGAGGGATCTTTCACACGTCTTTTTTGTTTGTTTGTTTGTTTTATTTTTGAGGTATATATTTGTACTTCGTAGATAGTTGTAAATAGTTGTACCTGGTTGTAAGCTGGTGAAGGGAAGAGTGAACTGTCCGATGAAGTCATTTCTGGAGGCTTTGTCATAATCCTCCACCACAAACCGGACCAGGGCCAGCTCCGGGCAGTGCACCACCAAGTTCAGGGTCTCGTTCCACACGGGGTTAAAACCTGCACAAAGCACAAGCTTCAGCAGACGTCTACAGAACCATTATCAACTCTGACGCCATCTCTGAACATAAAACAACATAAAAATTAGTGTGAAATAAATCACTCCCCCTTCAGAGCACTGTCACAACTCAATCAGTGCGCATCCCACTGAACATCGAATCAGGTTTGTGAAGTTGTAGTCTATTGTTTTGCATCATGTTTTTGTATATTTATGGAGAACTGTCGCATGGGAGCATGGGTGACGTAGGCTTGTGGGTGGAGCCTTGTACAGAATCTTACAGCTAACTGAAAGGAGGGCTTAAATAGGACCAAGCAGAGATCACTAGATTACTCAGACATGCATGGATGACATCTAAAACCTCTTCAGACATGTTTTTGATTAGTGAACAATGTTATAACATGGTAAAAAAGCTCCATAACATAACCCATAAATACTGGCGCTGACCGTTGTTGTGGATGTAGCTGGTCTCCTCGCGGCTCTGGTCTTTGGGGACTCCGTAGATCTCCACTCGGACCAAAGGATCCACGATGGAGCCTTCCTTCTGGTTCACCTTCGGAAACTGCTGCCCACTGATCACCTGCAAACACACGAGCATTTCATGTCCCTGTATGTCTGGAATAGGGTTTAACAGATGTCTGATATAATTGTCCAAAACAGGCACTCAAAATTCCAAATCTTCCAAAGCTTAATTGCCGTATTTTTCAGACTAGAGGTTGCACTTTTTTCATGGTCACTTCACTCTACTGCACATGTCTCCTGCAGAAAGAGCCTCTGTCCTGTCTGTATCATGTCAGTTGATCGCACCATTACTTCTGTACCACTGAACAATTTAACATTTAAACAAATTTATAAAGACGACTGAGAAGACTGAACACAAATGCCCCCAAAAAGAAAATCTGATTTTGCAGATTACAAACTGCAATCATCAGTCATGAAATCTGCAGCTGAAAATGGTAATCGAGCAGCAGAAAGAAAGTTTGGAGTGAGTGAGAAACTTCTGACAACCAGGAGGATGCACCATGAAACTTTCCTGAAGTCACTGGATGGATGGACAAAGCCTGGACTTCAGTGACACCGAAACCATCCTGTCGAGATTCGGAAAGGCCGAAATAATTCTAACTGGAACTGATGCTGAGTCTGACGACAGCGACACAGAAGAGGAAGTGGCGCTCTGTTTACCTCCGGAGGTTGAGGCCGAGTTGCTCAGAAGTGACACCGAGGATGAAGAATTAAATGGATTTAGTGATTTGGAGTGAGATGGAGAGTTTGATAAACTTGTTCTGTTCTGTTGTTTATGTTATAGTTTATCTGAAGAACTGTTCATATGTGACGTTAACAATCTGTTGTTCTCTCTTCTGTTGTTATTACTAGAACTTGACTTTCAACAGGAAATGTCGGTTCCTGGTCTCTCATTTTATAAAATAAATTTCCCCTAAAAAGTGCGACTTATAGTCCAGTGCAACTTATACTCCAGAGCGATTTATAGCCCGGTGCAACGTATAAATTTTATTATTATCAGGATGAGGAGGATCAAGACTTATTGTTGCTCTAGGATTTAAAGAACACATATTGTGCTTGTCTCTGCTGGATAGCTGTATATCTAAAACTGCTTAATAAAAGACACAAGTTAGAAATCTGTGGTGTCCAGTGGGAGCTGGCATCGCTGTAAATGTCATCACAACAAAGCACCACATGCTGTGGATAGCTGTGCATCACACTGGAGAAGAGCTTTTTTTTTTTTTTTTTTTTTTTCATTTATTCCAAAATGACTATGAGACTCTGCAGATTCCTACATGTATCACAATTAAGAAAATAAAACTGTATAATAGGCATGGGACAATATAGAAATGTGGATACATAATTGCAATTAAGTAAGTGCTGACAGTTTTAAAAATGTTATAGATATGAATAATGATAATTGTTATGAATAAGTTCCATATTTAAACAACTGTTATACTGTTGTAGCGCACATCCTGATGATAAAATGGTGATTATCTTTGTTGCAGATTATCACAGTTCTATAAAATGTCCCACAAATGATGATTATCACATTATACCCTTCTTATCATGATATAGCATATTATTGTTTAGTATAACATAAGAAAGTACAGAGCTTACCGTACCGGGACGGTGAAAATGGGAATTAAACTGGCAATAAAGCGTCTTGAAAATAAGTGATTAAAAATAACTTAAACATGCACAAATCACTCCAGATACAACTTTGGGAGGGTAAACGGCGAGGGGAAATAACTACTACAACTGCTTTGTCAGATAATCGTCCAAAAATTCAGAATCTTCCAAAAGTTAATCAATGAAAAAGTTAGTAATTCTCACACAGGATGAGGATCCAGACGTGTTGTTGCTCTAGGAATCAAAAGTAAAAGCGTCAAATATACTCGACTTCTAATACAAGTAAATGCTACAGAGTCCAAAAAGTCACACTGTAATTGAGATTGTGGTGTGTGGGGGGCTTTTAAACCTACGGATATGGTCCATTAGCGATTCTGCGGCTTGGCTGTGGTTTGGACAAAGGTTCAGATTTTTTTAGGACAATGTCTATAAGTGTATCTTGTAATATTAAGGTTTATAAGTGTTTGTGAACCTTAATATTAATATTAAAGCCTAATTAATTCATTTTAAAGGGCCCATATTACGCTATTTCTGATCTATTTTTTTCTTCATTATAAACAAACCTGGAGTTGTGTTTTTGAGGAGGTACAATATTATAACATGGCGTAAAGCTCACAGGAGTCACGCTGTAGCACTCTTTAGGACCTTTAAATAAAAAATTGTAATGGTTCAGTACTGACCTGTATGGAGAGCCGGAGGGGCCTGTATCCCGGTCTGGATTCGGGGCGGTCTGGACTGAACTCTGAGTCCGATTTTCTCATAAACTCCGGCTTAAGCACAAAACCGCAGCTGCCGTTCTGACGAAAGAGGCCATCGTTTAGGTCCATCTCCAAACCAGCAGTCTGGAAGTTCAACGCCACTGAAGAGAGGAGGAGAATATATGAACCAGGATTAGCTTAAAGATTCATTTTCATCGGCAGTCAGGTTCCCAGACTGTACGAGACTCTCTTGGTCATGAATAGTAATATCTAACTGGTTGGGGCACTGACTTTCTGTTGTGAGCAGGCCCAGGTCCAAACCATAGATTGTATAAAGAAGTGGACTAAGGGAGTGTTCGGCTCCAGTCAAATGAAGCTCATTGAGGTTATAGTTACACAGTTATAGGGGCAAATTTGGTGCCGAGTTCCATATTTGGAATTCCGACCACAAGTATCATAGCAACCAAAGAGCCAATCCGGAGTGAGGCTGTTGAAGGTAACGTGACTTTCACCATTTGTTTAGCTGGGAGCAGGAGCTTAGCAACGCTCAAGAAGAAGGCACCTGATTTGATTTAGGGACAAAATAACAAATAAATAAAAACACCAGGATCATGTAGAGCGGATTAGTATGAACATTTTAAGTCCAAAATGACAAAAATGATAGTCCGCATGTCTTTAATTTGTGATGACAGAGAAGACTGAACCTTGCGTTAGATTTTGTTTCATATTCCTGATAGTAAAGATTGTGGCCATGGTTCCCACCAGAAAGAGGCCCGGGGAAGACCCAGGACACGCTAAAGGGACTCGGTTGGCCCTAGAAATTCCTTGGGGTCCCCCCAGAGGAGCTGGAGGAAGTGTCTGGGGAGAGGGAAGTTTGGGAGTTCCTGCTTAAGACTACTGCCCCCGTGACCCGGCCCCTGATAAGTGGAAGAAAATGGATGCATGATAGTAAAGATTTGTTTTTACCAATCTGGCAACCACAGCCCCACATGTCCTGGGGGTTGTAGTTGGAGGAGTCTGTGCGGAGTCCGCTGGGGTACACTCTGGTCAGCTGTTTCACATTGTACCGAACCATCTCTGGACCTGAACACGAACAGAAGTAATATAAGGGCAAAAGGGTTCATTTCTTTGGGAATTTCACTTAAAGGTGCACTGTGTATCTTTTCTAGTGGAGGGTCCATCAAATGCTTTTTTCCATGAGACATTATTGCTTTGTCTGGAGTGTTTCACAGTATAGCATCAAACCTTTCTATCTTTATGTCAAACCTTCTCTCACCAACTTTGGTGTCACTATTGACAGTGATTTTAAATTTGAAAAATAAGTGAACATAGCAAAGGAGAAATTCAGGTGGTCGACTGGACAATTCGACAAACTGAATTCCTCCTTAGCCATGGATTCTACCTGGAGGATTGAGGGATTTTTCACACATAAGTAAACATTGTCTTCAAATCTGGCTTTTATAATTTGCAGCTTTTGCACAGTGCAGAGTTTGCATGATAGTTGCTGTTAGCTTTACTGTGATGGCAATACTTGATTTTACGTCTATTTTAATCTATTTTACGTCTCATGCGATTAACATTTTTTATTTTTGCCCAGCCCTAGTTATATGTTTCCTCATCAAAAACATACCCAGAGTTGTGTTTTGTTTCATTCACACATTTTTAACACACAATATTATGTGTATTTAGGCTGAGTTCCACCTCATGACGTAAGGCTCCACTATTTTTAATCCCCATCTGCCTTCACTAGATCAGTTGGATAATTTCACCTCTGGCATTCCCAATTTCTACTGAACTAAAGGTAAAAAGTAGCTGTTACCCTGAAAACTACCGCTTCGTGACATCACAAGGAGGAACAGAGCATTTTGAGCTTTGGAGATGTAGACAGACTAATAATAAAGGATTACTCAAACATGTGTGAATGAAACAAAACACAACTCCAGGTCTGTTTTTCCAGGAGTTTTTTTTTTTTTTTTTCTAACATGGAGAAAAGCGTAATATATAGGACCTCACCTGATTCTTTGGCCAGTTTCTTGACCTTGGACTCGGAGAAGGAGGACATCTCGGTGCACTTGCCCTGGGCGCTGGCGTGTTCGAACCCGTGGAAGTGAACGCTGCGGCAGTACACCACCAGGTCGGACAGCTCACGGGACACTTTGGACTTCTGAACCGGAGAGGAAAACAATAACGTGGGATTAAAGGGGCGCTGTGGAACTTTTCTGAGTCCACCGAGTCTTTCTCCACCCTGCCTTCCTCTCTCACACCACCTGTTTATTTGTGTTCTCTACTGCCGCTTCTCTTCCTCCCGTTGTCTTCCCTCTGCCCCTCCCCCGTCTCTCTTTCTCTCCCTCCATTTCTGTTTTTCGCCCTCTTTTTTTCTCACTCTCTCCTCTGTCTTCCCTCTCTCCATTGCCCTGCCTCTCTCTCTCTCTCCTCAGCATTCCCCTCCCACCCTCTCTCTCGCTCTCTTCCACCTTCCATATCTCCGTCTCTATTCTCCTCTGCCCTCCCTCCCTCTTCCTCCATCTCTCTCTCTCTCTCCTCTGCCTTCCCTCTCTGCATTGCCCTCCCTCTCTCTCTTCGCTTTACTCCCTCCCTCCCTCTCCCCCATCTTTTTCTCTCTTTCTCCATTGCCCTCTCTCTCTCTTTCTCTCTCTCTCCTCTGCCTTCCCTCTCTCCATTGCCCTCCCTCTCTCTCTTCGCTTTCCTCCCTCCCTCTCCCTCAGTCTCTCTTTTTCTATCTCTTTCTCCATTGCCCTCCCTCTCTCTTTCTCCTCAGCCCTCCCCCTCTCTCCCTCCCTCTCTCTCTCTCCTCTGCTCTCTCTCTTTCTCACTTCTCCTGCCTTCCATCTCTCCATCGCCCTCCCTCTCTCTTTCTCTTCATCCCTCCCCCTCTCTCCCTTCCTCTCTCTCGCTATAGTCTGCCCTCCTCTCTCTCTCTCCTTTGCCTCCTCCTCTCTGCCCTCCCTTTCTCCTTCTCTCTCTTTCTCTTCAGCGTTCCCTCCCCCCTCTCCCTCCCTCTCTCTCTCCTTTGCCCTCCCTTCCTCACCCTCCATCTCTCTCACCCTCTCCTCTCTCTCCTCCGCCCTCCCTCTCTCTCCTTTGGCCTCTCCCTCTCTTTCATCCTCTCTCTCTCCTCTGCCCCTGTCTCCCTCTCCTTACCTGTTTATTCATATTCTCTTCTTTCGTCAGGTCTTCCACAGACTCTCTCTCCAGCTCTCCGTTCTCCTCTTCGTCGCTCACTTCATCCGTCAGGGCTTCGTCTGATCTCTGCTCCAAACCTCCCAACTTCTTCGCCTTCAGCAGAATCTTACCTTTCAGATCCTGCAACAACAACAACAACAACAAAACAATTACACACAAAACAGGCCGTGTTCACATTCCATCACAACACTGTAGAATCCCCATACTGTAATTCAAACTCCACTGTGTTTTTAAACTCCATACACCAACTCAAACATGTGTGAATGAAACTAAACACAACTGCAGGTCTGTTTTTGAGTAGGAAATAAAATTATAACATGACAAAAGGCCGCTACACACTGTAAGATTTTTCGGTCTTAAACTATTTTTAAATGTGCGACAAAACGAGCACACCACAGACACAAGGACGATCTTATGAAAGTTTAAATCTCCGCATAGTATAAAGTTGTGAGCGCAATCGTGTCTGCTATTTCCTGTCTACAGTAAAACCACTGGCATTGAGACTGAAAAGATGAAAGCACTGCACTTCCAGTTTAGATACAAGTCAAAACTGTGTTATTGTTATTTTGTGAAATGTGGTGTTGGGGATAAAGTCCACAGGAAGTAGAGTCACTATCGCTAATCTGCAGCTTCACCCCAATCTGTGTGCTGTGTGGATGTAAACAGACAAACGTGAGGAAATACTCTTGCCTTTTTACTTTAAAAAAACACTTCAAACAGGATTAACAGCGCGGTTTTGTGCCCTAGATGTTATTATATGTGGAGGCCAAATTTTATAGATAATGTGGATGAGATGCTGCAGTTTAAATTTGCAACTTTACGAGAGGTGAGTAATAGTTATTTTCTGTTATTAGGTTCTTTTTTCAGACCAAGAGTTTGTTTTCATACTTGACACCTGTGGTCTTCCTCAGAGTGGTCAAGTGACATTGCTGTGATGTGTCCGATTAGCTGATTTAAACAGGTTTTAGTGCTGTCTTCCTACTGGTGGAGGCAGGATGACAGCGCCATCTGCAGTCTGATTTCCTCAGGACAGTATACCAGGTTGCCCAGGTTTACTCTCACACACCTGGGATACTGTCCTGAGGAAGTGGGACTGCAGATGGCGCTGTCATCCTGCCTCCACCGGTAAAAAGACAGCACCAAAATCTCTTTAAATCAGCTGAGTGGACATGTCAAAGCAACATCACATGACTACTCTGAGGAAGAGCGCTAGTGAGCAGTTGAAACTGTCAAGTATGTAAACTCTTGGTCTGAAAAAAGAACCTAATAACATAAATTATTGGAAGACCAAATGAACCTCATTGGACTAAAAGTTATTTTCGCTATTTCCAGTTTATCTGTTGTTGTGTGTCTGTCATTCCGTCTGCCTCTGACGCTCTGTTTTTTTGTTGTTGTTGTTGTTGTTTTTTTTGTCTGTTACCGTAGCGTTGTTGATGTCTGGTGGTTACGATCTGAGAGAGCAGCTCAGAGGCACACACACACACACACACAAACACATGAGGAGCACAGCTGCTTCAAAATCTTTACAAAGTCGGGTCACGCCTCCCTGAATTCAGGGAGGAGCAAATCAGAGTCTGAATCGGACAAATTCTCCTGTAGTGTGTGGCGGCCTTTAAGTACACAAGTCAATTTTGTGTAATATATGACCTTTAACTGTCAGACTTCAGATTTGTTGACCTGGTTTATGGTTCATATCTCTTTAATTACTGGGCCTATCCACATTAAAAACAAAAATTGGCACAAGTTTTCTTTCTTTTCTTCTCTGCCAGAATAAATGTGGCAAATTTAATGACACAATATCTAACAAATAACAACATTTGTAATTAATTTGTAGATCAGAAGTTTGGAGATTTCTTTCAAAAACTGTGAATCTCGCTTAGAGACCACATTGCTTTGTTTGTGGCTCTGTGTTTTGACATTTTTGTGGACCAGTTTCTGCCTTAAAGTGTTTGCAAGTTTAAAATAGACGGCATGGGATTTCCTGTTGTCTGAAAATCCTCTGTGGTTTTTCAGAAACACCAGCCACGTAAGGGTAGTTACTCCTAGTTGTTACTAAGTTTTACTGTCACCATAAACTCCTCTCTGGTATCTAAAAGTTGTGAACAGCACTTATAAACTCATCATGGTGAATAATAAGGATGCTCTGAATGAAATACAAATGCGACAACACAACAAAAAGCCACAACAAATGAAAAAAAGATACAACGCATCAAAAAAAGCCACAACACACCAAAAAAAGCCAAAACGGAAATGACCGCGGGACTCTATTTTAATGCAAACGCCGCAACAAATACAAACACCACAACACAAACGCTGCAACACATTAAAAAGCCACAACACATTAAAAAGCCACAACACATCAAAAAGCCACAACATATCAAAAAGCCACAACGGAAGAGACCGCGGGACTCTATTTTCCAACGGACCGATCAAGCGGCAAGTAAAGAAGAAGAACAACAACGTGAAACCAATAATGATAAAAAAAATAACTGACTTTTACTTACATTTCCAACTTCTCCGTTCCTTTACTTTTCACGTTGTAATTCTTCTTCTTCACTTGCCGCTTGATCGGGCCGTCGGAAAATAGAGTCCCGCGGTCACTTCCGTTGTGGCTTTTTAATGTGTTGTGGCTTTTTAATGTGTTGTGGCTTTTTAATGTGTTGCCGCATTTGCGTTTGTGTTGTGGCGTTTGTATTCATTGTGGCGTTTGCATTAAAACAGAGTCCCGCAGTCATTTCCGTTGTGGCTTTTTTTGGTGTGTTGTGGCTTTTTTTGGTTTATTGTGGCTTTTTGTTGTGTTATGGCTTTTTAATGTGTTGCAGCATTTGCATTTGTGTTGTGACGTTTGCATTAAAACAGAGTCCCGCGGTCATTTCCTTTGTAGCTTTTTTTGGCGTGTTGTGGTTTTTTGTTGTGTTGTCGCATTTGTATTTGTTGCAGCGTTTGTTGTGACCCCTCTCGGCTTCCGTAATAAGGTAAGTGAAGAAGAACTTTGGTCCACTGCAAACTGTTTATAATGAATTCGTTCTGGTTTTCACATTTTTAACACAGTGAAAATCAGGTACAGTGTCTTTAAACTGTAAAAATACTAAAAGTGTTCAAATAGACATTCAAAACAGCTAAATAATGCATTATATAAGACCTTTAAGCCACTCTGATATTGATCAATAAAAGCATAAAGCAGGAAGTACACATGTATTTAAACTTGGATCAGCTTTGAGTGTAATGGACCTCAATGATCTCTGAAAGCTTGTGTTTTATCTGGTCTTTAGTCTGTATCTGTGTGTGTGTTGGAGGAGTGCAGTAAATTTTTCCATAAGAGAGCACTTAAGACAATCAATGCTAATGTGGCTAATAGCATAGACGCTACAGTCAGGTCTGTCAAACTGCAGGGGATGTATTCACTTTGAGAGAAAAGAGAACTGTGTCTGGACTGTGATAAAGAAGAATAGGTAGGTTTGCGCAGCTGATCGAAGTGAATCATGATTTATTTATTTAAAAATGTCTATGATCAACTTGGGTCTTTTAATGGAGAGGTCTGTAGCTTGGCGAGTCCGGACTACACTACCACTCCCTCCGTCGCGAGCTACAACCAAACATGGCTGTAGTAAGGATGCACCAATCAAGCTTTTTCAATACCGATTCCGATAAGTATCTTTAAGTTATATGAGCGTTATTGCCGGTGCACGATTTTGAACAATACCAGTGTAGGGACTGAAATGTGCAATAAGACAGGACTGATGTGTCTGCCATGTAGTTAGCAGACTATATTTTTCTTAGTGAACACGTCCGCAAATGCATCTGCCTGTGCGTCTGTGCGTGGCTCCTGGCATCACTGATAAGTGAGCAGAAATACATGCATCACAAATTTTGGACTTCCGGTCATTGCGCAATGCATACTGGGAAGGGTCCTCCGAAAAAGTGAGCATCAAACAGCCATGTTTGTTTTCCCAGTGGGATGTGTCTATTGACAAAGCCGACCTTTTCAAGTCTTTTGAACCATATCGCTTTTGTTTCTGTTTCTGATATTGTCATATTTTAGTTATGGGATTCGGACATCGTAATTGCGTGGTTGTTGGATGTCCTAACAGCAGAAAAAGGCTCGAGAAATGGGCTTCGGAAGTTTGCGAACTCCATAAATGCAAAAGGGAATCAGATGTGTGTGACTGCAAACCTCCATTCAAACTGTTTCCCTTTCCAATGGAATTGAAAAATAGTGAAAGGCAAAGGCGAAGCGCAGTACTGATCCACAGGAAGGACCAAAAAAGAAACCTTTGACTGCCTAAGAAATCATCCCGAGTTTGCAGTGAACATTTTGTATGTGGAGCGCCATCAAAGCAAAACCCCGATCCCTCACTCTATGCTCTGTTCCAACTTGTGATGTCATTTAGTGGTAGTTTTCAAGTTTTCAACCATTAGTTTAGTAAAGATTGGCAATTACAAGTTTAAAATCATCCAAATAGCTCTTTAACTTACATCACAATATTTCAAGCAAAAACAGGTATCCAAAATACAACCCTAGGACAAGTCACACCTTAGGGTAGGACGATTGACTTAACTAATAACAGATACTCTACTGTAAATAACTAGGGTGTGTTTGTTTCAGTGTAGTTAGCTCCACTTTTCAGACAGATATAAGGCAGTGTCCCACCAGTGTCCAGCCAGATACATTTTCAATCAACTTTTTGTAACAATTCTGTAAAATTGTAAATATTTTGAAGACCAAATAGTATTTTATGTCCTCTGACCTGTGGAGATGGCAACAGCTCTGGTTCTTCCGCAGTGATCAGGGAGCTCTGCAGACTCTCCCCCAGGATGGACTTCAGGTGCCGGGCCATGACGTTCTGCTGCTCCACCCCACAGTGGTTCTCCAGAGACAGGATCACTGGGAACTCAGACGCCTGTCCAAGAAAAAAGGACAATGTACAGGTTTAGGCATTCAGTTATTCAATCCAATGTATTTCTGTAGGGCCCAAAATCACACCAGAAGGCACCTGGCAGGGCTTCAAAAAACTGTTGATTGAGTAACAAACAAGCAGATGAATCATCATTCACAGAAAACAAGCAAATGGAGAACTGTCCAGAGCAACCCCTGGCCTTAAGTCTCTCTAATGCCAAAGATATCTCCTCAGAATACTTGTTTTATCTCAAATACATTACAGTTTAGGTTTTTGCTTGTTGATTCCACAGAAATCTGCACTATTAATCACTGCTGTTTTTGTTTCTCATAAGCTGCTGTTTGCATGTGTTTCTCTGATTAGTTTATCCACCTGTCAATCACCTGTGCAGAAAGACCTACATGTCTTTGTAAAGTATTGTCAAAGTGTGTACTCTTGACCAGTCATGGAAAAGTAATAACTGATTTATTATTGATTACACAAATATTAGACATGATATCTGATTTCTTTATGTTGAGACAATTATCCAGTCAGAAAGCAGAATGATTCTCACATGATTCTCTCATTTGGGTTTCCACTCTCAATGCTGAAATCCAGTTAGTTTAAACCTAAAATGCCTCTCTCTGATCAAGAATGATCACCACCTAAACTCCAGCACCTGCAACAGTCCTGGATCAATGCTAGTGCAGCCTCTGCAGCTCAGAGAGGGAATCCTGGAGATTCTGAGTTTTCACATGAGGCCCTAGTGTGTACTGTGTTTGTGAAATTGTCCTTGATGTTATTAACTTACTAACGCCAACCACTCTGCCACTACTATCAGAACAATGAGTTTCCATTCACTCTCATGTTCCACAGCCCCTCTCCATATCTCACTGCTCGCATGGGAAACAGATAAAGGCAGCACTGGTGTCTGGACTTCTGCAGACCAAAAGACCCACTTTTACTCATGAGCTGTTTTGTAACAGACACACTGTTGGTTTTAGGACTTTGGAGCGGATGTCATCAACATTCTCTGGGGAGAGTTTAATCTGAGCTTTATGTGAACACAATCTGACCAGAAAGAAGTCAGTAGTTGAGCTGAGTCAGTCAGTCACTCTCATCTTTTTTTTGTTCAAACATCTAAACTAGTAGCCTGATTCATCAGCCGGTTTCACTTTGTGGAAATCGTCTGACCTCACAGCATTAGGATTTGTTCGCTCAACTGTAGGCGGGTAATTTTTTCATTTAACCAATCACTACTATTATTACTACCTATAACGTAGGTGCTGCTAACGGGGCTAACTGGTATATTAAGCTTTTCCCAAATCCCATAGGAAGAAGGACAATAACGTCTTTCCCCCTGATCAAATTCACCAAACATTCTCTTTGTTCAGGCTTTAAATCCTCAATCTCAGGAATCCTTGCCATCACAGAATATACGGCTCTTCGCTGATTGGCTGGTGCCCGAACTCGTACTTCCGGGGTTTTTGTGAACCTTCTAGTGTATTCTGATTCCTGACCTAGTCACTGGAGAGAAATGAAATTGAGTGGATGCACTAGGTGGTGCCAGCCTGACTATTAAACTAGACTATGAACTCTTGTATTAATCACATGGTAACTTCTGAATATTCCTCCATAGATACACATGCAGAACACCCCGAGCGTTATGTCACTGCAAAGCATCAATACAACTCAAGATGGAACATAAAAGAAATGCCGTTGCTATGGAAATCTGCCATGTTTTTGGCAGTGTAAAACATCCATAGACATGCATTACTCAAAACTATATTAAAAGGTAAACAAAAGAGCCGTACTGTAGTTCATTCTTCTTGACTCCATGGAGATGTTATTGTTTTGCCTGGAATGTTCCACAGTATGGTATTAAACGCACTTGAAGACAAGCAGTTGACCCCACCAGGTCAAGTTACCGGCCAGATCTGCAGAGAGGCAACTTCACTCACAGGAGGAATTTAGTGTTTATGAAGGTAGAAATAAAAAAACCCTGTAATTGAATACATGAATGACAATGACATGCTGTGCAACATTTCAGGCAAAGTAAGAGCATCACCATGGACACAAGCAGGTGTCGAATCCTCCAATACAAGAAAAGTTCCACAGAATAAAAAATGAGATAAACTGAACATACTGGTCTTGTTTGTAGGTCCCACCTTGAAAGCGTACTCCTTGAGGGTAGAAATGACGTCTCTGAACAGGATTTTGGAGGTGAGGGTGTGTCCATGGTAAACTATAGGCTCTCCATCAGGCCCATCCCAACAGTCCAGCTCCACACAGCGGCAGCCACGCTTCAGAGCTCTACAACACAAAGACATACAGATGAGGAAACAGGCTGTGTTCATGTTCTAGAATTTTAGGTTGAATAATGGCCCCACTTGACACTGAACTTTGTGTCAGTTTTTGGTTTTGTTTCATGTGGACAGGCCCAGTAATTACAAGGATATGAACTAAAAAACAGGTCAACAAATCTGTAGTCTGACAGTTACACAGCAAACTCCACCACAGAGTTTTGAGCAGCTGCCAGTGTTGTGCATGAACAAGTTCAAAAGAACGTGTTCATTGAACACGTTCATTTTTCTCTGAACTTTGAACTGAACTCAACACTTCTGTAAATCAAGAACTTGAACGCGAATTTGTTCAAATTATGTGAGATGAATGATGTACGTCACTGTTGGGGTTCAATTAAACGTCAGAATTTGTTTTCACCTGACGAGTGACGAGGTCTGCTCGCTCTTAACCTTTTTTAAATATAGATAATATTGACTGAATCCAATTAACCTATATACAATTGAACGAGTTAGTGTAAATGAAGGTAAAGTTTTGCATGCTGCACCTCCACCCCCTCTTGTGTGTTGTGTCTGTTGTCTTACAATAACACACAATAACTTATTTGTATGTACCTGTTAAATATGGTTTATCTGTTTTTGTTCATTTGTAGGGATTTGTAACAATATCCAAATCTCTCAATACGATATTATCACAATATGCATCTCACGGTACGATATTTATTGCGATATTTAGGAGAGGTTAATATAACTGTAGATGGGACTCTTTTTTGCTTTTAAAATAACTTGACAAGATTTTGGTGTAAATTATTTCTGTCATAATCCCAAGAATTCACGTGAAAAACATATTTCTTCATGTTGTTTGCAGTGAAATGAATCATGGGATATGTAGTTCCCGATGTATATAAGCTGTTGCTACTATAAAACCATGCATTTAAGCAAAGGAACAGCCCACCATATTATTGTGAGACTTTTGCCGATACGATATCATGATATTTTGGTTACTGTTACATCCCTATTCATTTGTGATAAAAAAAAAAAAAAAAATAATATATATATATATATATATATATATATATATATATATATATATACAAAGGAAGAATTTTTTGCTATCATAAACCAGGAAGGAATGCTGGAGAACTGTTTGCACGCTAGTTAAAATTTTCATTACTGTGACTGCAAAACGTGCAGTTTCAAGTAGTACATGACATCACACAGGACTGCCTTGACTAAAGCCAGGTGTTTCTGATACAAACACCTGATGCAGGGGAGAAGTCTGAAGTGTGGATACCTGTTAGAACAATCATAATGTTCCTTATACCTCCAGACCCCTCCCCTCCTCCTTCCCTCTCACTTTCCCCTTTAGTCCTCCAATCCCATCCGTCCTCTCACCTCGCTCTGTCCTTTAGTCCTCCAGACCTCGCCTCCTCCCACCTCGCTCTCCTCTTTAATCCTCCAGACACCTCCTCACTCACCCCTTTAGTCCTCCAGACCCCACCCCTCCTCCCCACTCACTCTCCCCCTTAGTCTTCCAAATCCTGTCGCTCCATCCCTCTTGCTCTCCCCTTTAGTCCACCCTACCCCTCCCCTCCTCCTCACTCTCCCCTTTAGTCCTCCCTACCCCTCCCTCCTCCTCACTCTCCCCTTTAGTCCTCCAGACCCCGCCCCTCCTCCCCACTCAAGTCCTCCAAACCCCGCCCCTCCATCCCTCTAGCTCTCCCCTTTAGTCCTCCAGACCCCGCCACTCCTCCTCCCCCCTCACTCTCCCCTTTAGTCCTCGAGGTACCGAACAGTTCAGCAGCTCTGTTTGAAATCTGGTTGTAGACTGAGTTTAGGTGGTTAGTTCCACTTTAAGATTTCACGTCTTGTTTTATTTAGAATTTTAATTAAAATTTTGTATTTTGACCATGTTGAGTGAAAGAGTATACCCTTACTGTATGTACGCCTCGGTGCTGCTGTGGCCCCTGAGCTGGTCCTCCATCAGGTACGTGTTGTGGGAGGATGAGATGAAGTAGTAGCTCAGAGGGAGGCTCATGTCTTGGTGCAGCTCCACGTGATCCGGGTTAAATATAGATCCATGAGGAGAGCACAGGTAGAGCTGGAACCCGTCCAGAGACATGCACATCTGCTCACGCGCTGCACACAGGGGACGGGGAATATATGCACATCTTATTATAATAGAATCAGGAAAATTTAATCAAATATAAATAATAATAACAAAATAAATAAATACATAAAATAAAATTGTAATACCCTGTGTAATACCACTTAACGACATTGTTTGTTTGTGTGTTAAAAATGTGTGAAAGAAGCAAAACACAACTCCGGGTCTGTTTGTGATGAGCAAACATCATTATAACATAAGAAAATATATAGGCCCCTTAACCTTTTCAAAATAATACTTGCTGTGCAAAAATATTGAAATATCGATATATATCGTTTTATGTGATGATACAGTAACGATATCATGGGCTGCTGTATCAATATATCGCCAAGAGTATCTTTTGGTATAACTTACAAAATTATTTCATTATAGCTACAGTTTTGTTGCTTTTTTGTATTCACCGTGTGTGTCTGTGTGTGTGTGTCTGTCCACATAATTGTAACATAATTCTGCCATTTAAGGACCGATTGTCACCAGATTTGGTATGTGGGTCAAGCCCCCGTGCACGATGCCGCAAAAAAAAAGTTTAGTGATGATCCAAGGTAATTTGAGGTCACACGGGCCAGTAGAAAGGTCACGTCATTATAAAGGAAATAGGCAATTTCAGCAATTTCTGAACCATCTGCGGGCTAAAATATTCACCCAAACATCACACAAGTTGGCACACACATAACCGGGATACACTGGATGTTACAGGTTGAAACCGGTCAAGGTAACCAAGGCCTTTTTTGGCCTTATGCGTTTTGGTCATAACTCCACAAAGGATTGGGCTAGAGCAACGGGAGTGGTCTCAAAATCTCAGAAAAAATTGTATCTGTTTATAATTCTATGCATTTGTATAGTCAAATATTAATGTTTTTGAGATAATCACTAATTATAACAGTTCCTTTCTCTTTCAGTGTAGCCGTTAAAATTCTAATTGGAACGAAAATAATTTCCATTTCTTGTTTTTCTGGTGATACACAACACACTGATCTACAGTCACACAACTAACATAAACACAACTCATGAAAAATGACATTTTGGTTACACACTAGTAAACACAGACATTCTCATGTGTGACCAATATCACACAAATGTTCATGGGTCTGTACAGATACACACATTGCATTGTGGATATAATGATCATGTAATATGGGCTGGGCTCCTCATAAACTGCTCCTGTGGTGATGAACTGACCCACCGATGCCTCATGGGAGACCAGGTTGCTATTTCTGAAACTTGTTTATGTGGCACACATGGCATATTCAACATTTTGGTGATTAAAATGGGTGTCATTCATATTCACTTTGCACAAGAAGTGGTTTAACAAAGACTTTTAGTATCACAGCCATCATTTAGCCTTTATTTTTTATTGAACAGTATTGAATCGATTTGAAATATATCACATCGAATTGAAAGTGCACTGTATTGAGGTATATAGTTGATCGTGGCCTATGTATCGAGGTATGTATTGTATCGGCAACTTCTTAATGATACCGAGCCCTAATGGTAACCCTCCCCTCCTGTCCCACCTGTCTCCGAGGGCTCGTACAGCAGAATCATGTCTTTGGCTCGCTCCTCTGCCTCCTGCTGCTCCACCCGGAGGAAGCTCTGCAGTTCATCCAGCAGGAGGCGCTCTCCGTCAGCAGAGAAATCCTGAAAGACCTTCCAGACCTCGTCCCTCTGAGTCAGGAGCTTATAGAAGAGCACAAACTCCTCCATGTCCAGATAACCACGCTCCAGCTTATCCGACATCTGAGGAGAGCCAGGATATACAGAGTCAGACGTTGATACTTTGCGGCTGGTGTCATCAACATTCTCTGGGGCTGTGATGCTAACTGTAGACACTGCTCTGTCTTAAGATATGTTACTCAAGTTAGACTTTAATCTGACTTTATTTTAACACAACAGTTTTTCAGATATTCCTTGCTCTTATTATAGATCCATGAGTCAACCTGAAAATCAAATTCTAAACAGGACCATGAATGCTCTAATGATTGTTTATGTGTGCATTGTGTCACATTTCACCATAGAGATACATGTCAAACACCCCCAGTGTGTTGTCACTGCAAAGTATCAATAGTCAAATAATGGAAGGAGTCTTAGCAAATCACAATCAAAAACTTTTAGCAATTAACACTGTGTAGTGATATCACATGAGGGGTCTGCATGTATGTCTTTGTCAGAATGTTCAGCAGTTACCATGGTGACACAATGCACTCATTAGCAAACACAGCCTGATAAGTTTTAGAACTAGGGATGTAACAATAGCCATAATATTGTGATATCATATCGTCAAAAGTCTCACAATAATATCGTGGATTGTCACAGTATATCGAATCACAAGTTTCTTTGCTTAAATGCAGCTTATAAACATAGGGAACTACATATCCCATGATTCATTTCAGTGCAGACAACATGAAGAGATGTTTTTACTTGAATTCTTGGGATTATGACGAAAATAATTCACACCAAAATCTTGTCAAGGCATTTTAAAAGCAAAAAAGAGTCCCATCTATAATTATATCAGCCTCTTCAAAATATCGCAATAAATATCGTACTGTGAGATGTATATCGTAATAATATTGTACTGTGAGATTTGGATATTGTTACATCCCTATTTAAAACTTTAAAAAAATACAAAAAATACACATTTGGGAGCATGGGATCAATACGTACAAAGTAATAATAATATTTGGGACTTGCACAAAATTAGCTCACCTCTTCAGAAGTTTAGTTCTTTCTGGTCAGATTGTGTTAAATAAAGCTCAGATCAAACTTTAATTTGAGTAACAGAGCTTTAAATAGAGAAGTGCCTCCAGTTAGTATCACACCTTCAGACAATGTTGATGAAAAGTAAGTGAAATTAATTAATACATTTTTTTTGTTTGTTTGTTTGTTTCATGTGGATAGGTCCAGTAATGTCAGAGATACAAACCAAAAACCGGGTCAACAAATTTACAATCTGACAGTTACGCTGCAAAATCCACCTGACAGTTTAAACTATGTTGGCTGTTGACCTAATGTGGTTGCAGTGTATTGCCAAAGGACACAATGGCAGCATCAAACCACCAACCTTCGCGTTAAGGTCTAAACTCACGGTGAAGAGGTGCAGCGCGTGCTCCTCGTTCATTTCCACGTTCATCATTTTGAGCAGAGTCTTCGCTTCTTTAAACGTCATCTGTCCGTCTCTGTTTTTGTCGGCTTTAGTGAACCAGTCACGCACCCATCTGACAGAGCGGCTCAGGAAAATGTGACTCGTGAAATAGTCCTGGTTTGGTCCTGGTTTAGTCCTGGAGTAGTCCTAGTTACCTCATAGTTTAGTGCTGGTTCTGTTCTAGTTTAGTCCTGCTTTAGTCCTGGTTTGACCTTGGTATATTTCTGATTAAGTCCTAGTTTAGTCCTGGTTTAGTCTTTACTTGGTCCTGGTTAGGCCTGATTTAGTCTTTGGTTTACTCCCAGTTTGGTCTTTGGCATAATCCTGGTTTAGTCCTAGTTTAGTCCTGGATTAGTCCTGATTTTGCCCTGTTTTAGTCCTGGTTCAGTGCTAGATTAGTCCTGGTTTAGTCTTCTTTCTCTCTGTTGCAGGATACTGGTCGAGTCGCTCCTTCTCGTCCATGGTCTGGGACTTGTGGATGAGTTTCCGGACTCCTTGGATCCAGGACTTGGCCTCGTCGGGGGTCTCGGCCACGAGGTCCAGAGTACCCTGCCTCCCGTGGAACACCAGAGTGAAGCACTGCTCTGAGGGGAACTCTGCAGAGAGACTGAGGAGCAGCTCCGACTGGTGCCCATCACGAACCGCCTCCAGGTCTGAAATTGAGACTGCACAGGACAGAGGTAAGAAACAGGGCTGAACCACTGCTAAACCAGGACTTATGCAAAATTAAAAACAGATCCGCACTGCAGTTCTTTGGAGCTCCCAATTTTTTATTTTAATGACACTAGAATGTGCAAAGCCCTTCTCCAGATTTCTTCTTGTCTGAAGGGCTTGACCCTGAAATGTCAAATTGTGGTGTCATTAAAATAAAAATGTGGGAGCTCCAAATAACTGTGGATCTGTTTTTTCTTTTACATATTTTTTTGTCGTTGGACTCTGCGCAGTTGCAACTTTTATTGGATGTGCATGTCTCTACCTACCAGTATTCTAAACCAGGACTTAACCAGGGCTAAACCAGGACTAAACCAGGACTAAACCAGGACCAAAGGAGGTCTGGAACTAGAACTTAACCAGGACTAAACCAAGTCTAAATCAGGACTGAATCAGACATAAACAAGGACTAAACCAAGATTAAATTAGGACTAAACCAAGACAATACCAAGGGTACACCAGAACTAAAGCAGGTGCACCGCCCTATGGTGGAGTCATAGAACCACAATTACATTCACAGCATTTGTCCAGGACTCACATGTGGAGTGCCCTCGACCCGCCCACCTGGACTTGTACCAGATGGTCTGCCCGTCCTCCAGGAGGCGGAAGTGTCTGTGCCTCTTCCATGAGCGCGACTTCACCTTCCGCAGAGTCGACCCGGCCATCATCAGTTTAATATCAGGGTCATCATGGAGACCTGGGAATGACGAGGAGAGTGATAAGGATGGACTATATTTAAACAACAATGCAACAGGATAAAACAGGACTAAACCAGGTCTTAACCTGTGGAAAATCAAAGGTACACTGTGTAACTTTTCTTTTGGAAAGTACACTTAGTTCTGTTTCGTCCTGTTTTAGTGCTTGTTCAGTCCTGTTTTAGTCCTGTTGGTCCTGGTTTAGTTCTGTTTTAGTTCTGATTGTTTTGGTTTTGTCCTAGTTTAATCCTGGTTTAGTCCTGTTTTAGTTCTGATTGTTTTGGTTTTGTCCTAGTTAAGTCCTGGTTTAGTCCTGTTTTAGTTCTGTTTGTTTTGGTTTTGTCCTAGTTTAGTCCTGGTTTAGTCCTGTTTTAGTTCTGTTAGTCCTAGTTTAGTCCTAGTTTAATCCTGGTTTAGTCCTGTTCCAGTTCTGTTTGTCCTGGTTTAGTCCTACTTTTGTTCTGTTTTAGTTCTGTTTGTCTTAGTTTTGTCCTAGTTTAGTCCTGGTTTACTCCTGTTTTAGTTCTGTTTATCCTTGTTTAGTCTTAATTTAATCCTGGTTTAGTCTTAGTTTGGTCCTGGTTTAGTTCTGTTTGTCCTAGTTTAGTCCTAATTTAGTCCTGTTTTAGTCCTGTTTATCCTGTTTTAGTCCTTTTCTAGACCTGTGATGAAATGTATGCTTGATAAATTAGTTTTAATGCCATACTGTGAAACATTCTAGGCAAAACAGTGACGTGAGTGCTATCTATGATTCCTGGTTTGAGTGCAGTTTTGTTTTGCTTTTTGTGATTTTGTAAGTGATCTTAATAATGTCAATGAAGCTGCACTAATGTTGTTTTTATACTGGCCCACCCGTACTTACATTTTAGATGGAGCAAAACACAAGTTCAAGTTCATCTAAAATAAATTACATCAATTTTGTTGCCAGTTTACTCTCTCTTCTTCCTGTTTGTCTAAAGCCTCTTGAAAAGTGCAGGGTTTACTTTTAAAGAGGAGTGTGCATTAGTCGGAAAGATCGTATAAACACACTTACTTGTAATGGGAGGGTCCATGGTTCAGACCTCGAGTCCAGCTGTTCAGAAGAAACACACGTAAACAAATGCATTATTCATATGTTATTTTCTTTAACATTACCTTTTATTTTGATACGATGATAGATGATACATTTTGTGCCTTCGTTAACATTATTATCAGTTTGTATGACCATAAACAGCAAAAAAAATGTAATCTTTTAAAAAATGATGATAAGAACTAATAAAAAAAAAGCAATTGCATTTCTGTTAAAGGGGTTAGTGTATGGAACAATTTGAGTGATGATTTAAAAAAATAAAGTCTAACACTGTAGAAACCGTTAATTTTGGACATAGGAGCCATGGTGAGCCAGAGTGTTGGAGACATGTGGAGACACTGCCTCTAAAAACAGTCTTACCCA
Source organism: Boleophthalmus pectinirostris (assembly GCF_026225935.1). Lineage (NCBI taxonomy): Eukaryota > Metazoa > Chordata > Actinopteri > Gobiiformes > Gobiidae > Boleophthalmus > Boleophthalmus pectinirostris. The sequence continues at coordinate 34,980,996 of NW_026570970.1, read as the reverse complement.
CTCCACAAAACACCCGAAGCAAAACTATTATTACACCAGACTGTCCATGTAAATGTCTGTGCTGATAGAATAATGTTTGAAATAAAACTAACCTTGCATCACATTAATCCTCACATGTTGAGGGACTATATTCTCATATATCAGTCCGCCAAGTTTTCTATCAGAAGTACAAATCGCTGCTGCTGCACAGACATAAATCCTTCAAATGCAAGGTTGGTTTTACTTCTAAAATTATTCTATCAACACAGACATTTACATGGACAGTCTGGCGTAATAATAGATTTGTCTCGGGCACACTGTGGAGTGGGTTAGACTGTTTTTAGTGGCAGGCTAACAGTAGCCATTGACATGCGCTAGCCTAGCACCAACAACCTCTCCAAATACAAGGACTGGATGGATTATTTTAAAAAGTGTCTCCACACATCTACAGTACTCTGGGTCAAAAGGAAATGAGAGCCTATGTCCAAAATTCTGAACTGTCCCTTTAAAGGGGTTAGTGTATGGAAAAATTAGAGTGACGATTTAAAAAAAAGTCTAACACTGTAGAAGACTTTAAAGGGACAGTCAGGAATTTTGGACATAGGACCTCATTTCCCTGTGAGCCAGAGTGTTGGAGACGTGTGGAGACACTTTTTTAAATATTCCATCCAGTCCTTGTATTTGCAGAGTTCACTGGTGCTAGACTAGTGCATGTCAATGGCCATAATTATCCTGCCACTAAAAACAGTCTTACCCGCTCCACAAAACACCCGAAGCAAAACTATTATTACACCAGACTGTCCATGTAAATGTTTGTGTTGACAGAATAATGTTTGAAATAAAACTAACCTTGCATCGCATGAATCCTCGCATGTTGAGGGACTATATTCTCATATACCAGTCTGCCAAGTTTTCTATCAGGAAGTACAACTCACTACTGACCTAGATCCTACAAATGCAAGGTTGATTTTACTTCTAAAGTTATTCTATTGCAGACATGGAAGTACAGCCTTTGTTTCAATTTCATCACTGAAATTTGAGTTTGACTGGTCTTAAGATGCACTGGACTCCCTCCAATGTGGACCAGACGGATTTTCCAGAGAGATCAGTTGGCAAACATCTTGTAATTTTAACTTTTAAGTTTTACAGATTAGATTTATGGAGAGGTGAGCACAGTAAGAATAAATGATTTTCAAGGTGCTTTTAAGCTCTAGAAAGACCGTTAATAAAATAAATGCAAGATAAGTGACACTAAAGGCATTTTTTACATACAGGGTTCCCACTCTTTTTCACTGACAAAATTTCCACTTTTCCAACTTTTCCATGACTTTTTCATGACCTAAAGTGAATTTTCCTTGACTTTACAGCACTACATGTGTAGAATTGATCAGACTTTTAGGGCTAAATCTGAATTGTTAAGTCTTTCCACTCACCTTATGATTTGGTATTATAGTTTTTTAATATTCAAAATCCTGTCAGTGTATTTACTGTCGTCTCTTTTAACCAAAAGGCGCAGATGTTCTGAAATAATCATAATAGTCTAATGAGAACTTAACAAAACACTGTAGCTGCGTGAAAGAGATACTAAAATTCCATGACTTTTCCAAAACTTTAATTGAAATACAAAATTCCACAACTTTTCCAGGCCAGGAAAATGACATTTTCAATTTCAATGACTTTTCCAGGATTTCTATTATAGTATAGAAGGACTTATTGATATCCAATTGTTAGCCTGAAGTTTTCAATCCAAAAACATTAGGTGAAATTTGAATTTTTAGGACAATTTTTATTAAGATCTTGTTAAAATAAATAAATAAATAAATTTTTAAAAAGGATGAAATCTAAACCTGGCTCTATCAATTTTTCTGATTTTCTGTCCAAAATATGTTCAATTCTGACAGTCTCATAAAAAACATTACATAATGAAAAACCTGTTATCTATTTTGTTTTTACATTTGTGAAGCTTCAAAATGATATCTCTCAATGCAATGTTGTTTTTCCGATTCTCCTGCAGTGTCTCCCTTTAAATCTTTAAATTATTGTTTCTGTGTTTGCTGATTGTGTGTACTCCTGGTTTCACACAGTGCGTTTTCAGCGGTCTATCGACACATAGTCCTGGCTCTGGAATCTGGACAGGCTCAGAAATCCAATCTCTTAATGTCTGCTCCTCCCACAATGCACCAGCACCATATAGAGCTGCTGACTATTGAAATCCCCATCAATCACCACTAATCGAATGGAGTGCAGGGGCCTATAGAACTCCATGGGTTTAACTCGTTATATTCATCTCAGGGTCGAAAGGTGCACGATGCAACTTTTTGATTGGACGTCCCTCACCGGCTTGTTTCTATGGAGATGTCATTGCCACAGTATGACATTAAACAGCTCTACTTAATATTTATTCAATTACAGGTGGTTTTATAGCTCAAAATACCTAGAAAAACAGACATTCTGACTGTGAGTGGGGTTGCCTCTCCACAGATGTGACCTATAACTTGGTCTGGTTTGGTCTCCATGAAGACAGAAAAGTTGAATGTACTGTGAATACTGTGAAACATTTCAGACAATGAATAAACAAATCCATGAAGAAAAGCGTTTGACAAATCCTCTGCCAGAAAAGTTACACAATTCACCGTTAAAGTCATTTAACTGAAAACATTCACGTCTTTGGGGTTAAATAATGATGCCACTTTCTGAAGCTATTGTGAAAAAATAAATTCACTTTTGTTTATTTTTATTAACAGAGAAGACAATGAACTTTATGACAGTTTTATTTAGTTTTAGGCATAGAAACCAGGTCAACAAATCTGCAATCTGACAGTTATACTTAGACACAGCAAATTCCTCCACTGAATTCAGACTAGACCCCAGTTCAGTTTAAACTACTGATACTTTGCACTTGCTTTCCTCAACATTCTCTGGCGGTGTGATTCTAACTGTAGGCACTGCTCTGTCTGAAGCTCTGCAAGAGCTTTATTTTATTTGATTTATTTTTCACTCTGTCACCTTCACCTTTTTGTTGAAAATCAAACTCCTAAACGGGACCATAAACACTTGTATTGATCACAGTCTTCTGAAAATGTGCTGTTTAAATCCATTTTGTATTTTTTCAGAAGATTTTAAAACTTTTTTGGCTCTGTTTTGTAACGTCTGCCTTGTGGTACCATGGTAACCGCTGTACATTCTGTCCTAGACATACAGGCTGCATAGTATCAATAGGGATTCTACAAGTGAATAGGGACGTAACAATAACCGAAATATCGTGATATCGTATCGTCAAAGGTCTTATAATAATATCGTGGGCCATGACAATATATCGAATAATATCGAAAGTCTCTTTGCTTAAATGAAGAATTGTGGTGCAGCAACAGCTAAAAAAACAGAGGGAACTACATAGACCATGATCCTTTGCTCCATTTCAGTGCAGACTACATGAAGAAATAATAGTTATTAAGCACTTACTAAGTCTTGTCAAGGCATTTTAAGAGGAAAATGGAGCATAATCACAGTTTTGTTATCCTCCACAATCGCAATAATCCTCCACATATCGCAATAAATATCGTACCGTGAGATGTGTATCGTGAAAATATTGTACAGAGAGATGTGGATCTAGTGTCTAAGCATGATTTATACACACATGTCTGGGACACAACCACACAAATTTCTTAAGTGCCTATGAGTCATTTATTCTGCTAATGAATTCAGTGAAACCACAGAAATCAATTACGAGCTCCCACTTCTGTCAAATACACAGGACTGTAGCAAGGCCAAGACCACGGCTGCAGAAACACATCAGATATCATTTGGATTTATTTTATTTGACCTTTATTTAACCAGGAGAGTCCTGCTGAGATTTAGGGCCTGTTTACATGACACGCTTGCAGGTAAAAACAACAAAATATTTTACTGGAAGTGGTTTTCATTTAGACGGTGATGATGTTTTTGGGGCTTAAAAGCGCAAAATTTTGAAACCACCCTCCAGAGTGGAAAAGTTGACTACACTCTGCTGTAGCATTTCCGTCTACACTGCCCAAGACACAAAACTCTGGTCAGACCCGCTCACGTCGCACACGCTTTTATATCACATACATACAGTACACAGAAACAAACATGTCGGATCACAGCACCACCGAACCACCTGGCACGGAAACTCAATTGAATTCCACACACTTTTGCGTCACCGTATGCACGCAGATTTCCAATCCACACCACTTTTGCGTCTTCTGTTCAGACCGTCATCATATAAACGTAGCCTAAGAATCTCTTTTTCAGAGGAAGTCTGGTTCGTGTGTGTTTTAGTAGTAGTCGGTAAGGGAGGTTGCTTTTTTTTTTTTTTTTTTTTCACTTTTTTTCTTCCACTTTAACTTAGTTTTTGGTGATTCTGACCAACTAAGAAGTACAGGATTCTCTGTTCAAAGGACAAAAAGTTAAGGACTATTGGACTGTGTGACTTGAGCAGTTTTCCTGTTTCTCCATGGCAACCCTGCATGAAGTTGGCTATGCTAACCATCCCGCTCTGAAATGCTTCAAGGGAATGGCCCGTCTCATTACTGAGCACTAAAGGACTCAGAGAGAGTTTTAGAGGAGACTCTGCTGTTGTGTGTTGAGAGTTTAACTGGCTCCCACTGGAGGCTTCAAGACAGAGAGAACTTTTGTCCTGAGGTCTGTTACGCTCCTCACACTGCCCTGACACTGAATCTGATGCTCTGCTGTTGAGCTGCACTGAGACTTTTGTTTGAGCTTTTCTTTTATTATTGTATTTTACTTCTCACGGTGCTTAAGCTTAAGCATTAAGCAAGCGTTAAGATTAAGCTTATATATATATATATATATATATATATTAAGCTAAGGGCAATAACGTCTTTACCCCTGATGAAATTCACCAAACATTCTCTTTGTTCCGGTTTTAAATCCTTGATCTCGGAAATTGTTGCCAACACAGAATATATGGCTCTTCACTGATTGGCTGGTGCTCGGACTCGCACTTCCTGGGTTTTTGCGAACCATCTATTGTATTTTGATTCCTGACCTAGTCACTGGAGAGAAATTAAATTGAGTGGAGGCACTAGATGGCACCAGCCTGGCTACTTAAATTGCCCCTTGAGACAAATAAAGTCTTATTGATGGATGATCGATTTCACAATCAAGATGCAGTTAAGAGTTCACATTTTAAATCTGTCCAGGAGCATTCACATTTTAGAGAGACTGAAATGTGAATTGCCAAACTAACTAAGAAGCTTATGTATTTCAGAACATGTTTGTAGAGCTCTAAACTACAGTGACCATGAGACCCACAGGGACATATGCAGAGGGCAAATTACAATTAGAATATTATAGCAATCAATCTTATATCCAGTGTCAGTGGTGCAAATGTGTAGTGAAAGTCACACTAGAAAAACCTCAGAACCAAATCATGTGGCTGTTCAGGAATGCACTTTCTTCACATCGAACCAACACATTCCACACAACACAGCCAGCATAAAATTCCCTGTGCCAGTGTTCCATCTCCTCTCTCTCATAACCGTATCGTTCACACTTTGATGCAGAAATGAATATATTTTTAGCTCCGTGCTAACTCAAACATGTTTTGGTCAGTGTCCCAGTCTACCCCGTGAGTCACCGCACAGTCCTCCGGGATCAGACTGACCACAGCTATAAACATGACTCACTCTGTTTAAAGGAAATCTCACTCAGCTCCTGGTAACCATTTTTTATTTCATTTAATTGAAGAAGACATGTTGTGTTTGTGCCTGCTGCAGTTATAATCTATGGACCTTGTGGATCATTGTGTTATATTTTGGACATTTTAAATCTCAATATTCATCTAAAATAAGTTAAATAAAAAAAAACTCTGCTGATTTCCGTGTTGGAAATTTACGGAGCCTGATGAGAGCTGAAGTCGCCGTAAAGTAGTGCACCTAGCCAGTTTAAATAAAAATTAAATAAAATAAAACGATAGATTGATCACTGGTGCCACCATAGTTTGAACCATAAGAGAAACAATGCCTCTTTCATACATGTGCACATAAAACAACATCTGAAAACTTTGTGGAGGACTTCCTGGATGGGAAGATCACTTCAGGGTCCCGCTTTTGGTCCTCCACCAACCAATCCTCCACCTGACCATCTTTGCATCTTCTGTTCCATCTGACAATTTCCTCTGCACCATCTCTCCCTCTAATCTCCATCCTCTGCTCCTCTGACCCTCTTCTCTGCTCCTCCGGTCCTCTCCTCTGTTTCATCTGACCCTCTACTCTTCATCCTCTGCTCCATCTGATTCTCTCCTCTACGTCCTCTGCTCTATCTGACCCTCTTCTCTGCTCCTCTGACCTTCTCCTCTGCTCCATTTGACCCTCCAATCTCCATCCTCTGCCCCTCTGACCCTCTTCTTTGCTTCTCCGGTCATCTCCTGTGCTTCATCTGACCCTTTCCTCTTCATCCTTTGCTCCTCTGACCCTCTCCTGCTCTTCTGCCCCTCTCCTCTGCCCCTCTGCTCCTTTTGACCCTCGCCTCTTCATCCTCTGCTCCTCTGCTCCAGCTGATCCTCTTCTCTGCTCCTCTGACCTTCTCCTCTGCTCCATCTGACCTTCTCCTCTACATCCTTCGCCCCTCTGACCCTCTCCTCTGCTCCATCTGACACTCTAATCTCCATCCTCGGCTCCTTTGATCTTCTTCACTACTCCTCTGCTCCATCTGACCCTCTCCTCTGCTCCTCCGATCCTCTCCTGTTCTTCATCTGACCCTTTCCTCATCATCCTCTGCTCCTCTGACCCTCTTATCTTCAACCTCTGCTCCTCTGACTTATCTGCACTGGTAGGCTACTTCTGCTACTATTTATCTTCATATTATTACTAGGTGTGTCAAATTATCGTGTTAATTGCGATTAATTAATTACAGTCATATTTAGCGCGTTATGTTTTTTAATCGCGTTAATCTCATTTTTAATCTCTAACTTTAGTGTTTCTGTATGCGAGTTGCTTTATTATAAAACCTGTTTTTATGTGTTGTTGGGACAACAACAACACAAACACACACACAAAAAACACATTTATACATTTTTTTATTTCGGTAATTCCACTCATTGCCGGAAACCCGCACAAAACGTGCGCAGCAACAGCGATGTAAACGTCATGTTAACGTTGGCGGCGTCAGTCGCACAATGGACGAGGTCGAAGAGCCAGTAGAACAGAGTCAGCAGTGCACAGGTAAAAACGCATTCGTGTCTTGGAAATTATTCTCCCGACGTGAAATATAAAAGAAAATAACAAATATAAAATCGCCTACAACTTAAATGTCACTGGTGAAAACAACCTGCATAGGCTCATGATGTCTGCACTACTGTCCTATAGTGACCTGCCACATGAGGGGACACGCACACAAACACACACAAACACAAACACAACAGGCACACCTTCATCATCGTCATTAACCTGAGAACGCGCGGACCACGTTTCCTTCCGTAGACACTGCGCGGACACCGACTTGCTCCCGTGCGCCGCATGTGGACCGTGTTTTCTCGCGTACGCTGCGTAAACCGCGCTTCCTCCTGTGCGCCTCTAATCCAGAACTAACACCAAGACTAAAACCAGGACTAATCCAGTCCAGGACTAAACCAGGTCTAAACCAGGACTAAACCAGAACTAAAACCAGAACTAAAACCAGGTCTAAACCAGGTCTAAACCAGGTCTAAACCAGGACTAAACCAGGACTAAAACCAGAACTAAAACCAGGTCTAAACCAGGACTAAACCAGAACTAACACCAGGACTAAAACCAGGATTAATCCATTCCAGGACTAAACTAGGACTAAAGCAGGTCTAAACCAGGACTAAAACAAGGACTAAAACCAGTGATCTCATATATAAAGCATTTCTCTATCAATAATATTTTTAATATGGTTAAGGAAAGACTGGACTTTTTATTGTGTTTAAGTAGACAAAGGTTATTATGTTCAGATTTCCTCATCAAATTGAAGGCTTTTCTCAGCAATTTTTAGGTGAGATTAAAATGAGATTAATTAGATTAATTAATTACAGATCATAATTAATTAATCTCTCAATTTTTTTAATCGCATGACAGCACTAATTATTACGACTGCTACTACTACTACTACTACTACTACTACTACTACTACTACTACTACTACTACTACTACTATTTCTACTACTTGCATGTTTAAAAAAAAGTGTAATTATTTCTAACATAGTAATAGACTAGTCAACATCAGTCTTAATTGTCTTAAATAACATCACCACTACTACTACTACTACTTCTACTACTCCTCATACTATTACTTGACTTTCAGTAGTATTAATGATTTCTCCATGGGTCAAAATTGACTCTCATGAGCTTTAAGCCATGTAATAATATTGTTACTTCTTCACACACAGACCTGGAGTTGTGTTTTGTTTCATTCACACATGTTTGAGTAACACTTTATTATTAGTCTGTCTGCATTTCCAAAGCTCAAAACACTCTGTTCCACCTTGTGATGTCACATAACGCTAGATTTAGTTTAGTTAGTTAAATAAAGATTCCAGTGAAGGTATAAGGTCTAAATTCTCAGGATTTGTGTGTGAATGAAAAAAAACACACAACTCCAGGTCTGTTTATGATGAGGAAACATTATAACAGATAAGGAAATGGAGGAATACGACATTTTCAAACACCTGAATGTAACTTCTGTTTGCGCTCTGAAACGTTCCTGTTTATTTGCATGCTTTAGTTTACACAAGAAAGCAGCCAGTGTATGATGCCCAGAAAATCTCGCTCCCTTTAAGCCTCTGGGGGAGTTTCTAGTTTGTGGAGTCAATTGAAAACAGAAGCTGGACTGTGTCATTTTTAAACCCCCATCTCTGCCCTGCGCTGTGATGACTCAGGCAAGCTGCAAATCCTGACTTAACAAAATGAACGCGGATGGAAAACGGTCTTACCTCTGGTTAATTTCACTGTGGGTTTGGACTTCCAGGTGGGGGCAGGCTCCGCGGCGACGCTCCCCCATAAAGAAGCTTGATTTTGGGGTTGAAGATTGCTGAGATTCACCGTTAGCTGGAGGTTTAAAGACGGGGGAGTGGCAACTGGGAAAGTCTGGCCCTGCCCCCCCGTCTCCTCCTCCTTCTCCTCCTCTCTCTCAGTCTCTCGCTATCCTCCTCTGCCTCCCTTTTTTCTTTTTAACTCCTATTGATCTCTCTTTCTCTCTCCTCTCCCTCTTGTTCCCTTCCACGTTCCTCTCATCTCATCATGTCATCCTCTCTCGTCTCTTTCTTTCTCTCTGTATCCTCCCCTCTTCTCTCCTGTTCTACTCTTCCTGTCTGCTCCTCTCTCCCTTTCTCTTCTCTTTTGTGTCCTCTTTCCTTCTTCTTCTCTCTGCTTCTCATGCCTCTCACCCCTTCACTTTCTCTTTCACTCTCTTTCACCCTTCTCTCTTCTTCTCTCTATATTGTCTCCCTCTTTCCTTCTCTCTCTCTTCCCTTTTGGTTCCTCCCTCTCCTTGTCTCTTTACTCCTCTTCTCCTCCTCTCCTCCTCTCTTTTCTTCTGTCTCTTCTCTCTGTCTCTTACCCTCTTTCTTCCATTCTCTTTCATCTCTCCTTCTCTCTTTCCCTCTCTTTCCCTCAAGCTCACTCTCTCTCCCTCTGTCTCCTCTCTCTTTCTCCATCACTCTCCTCTCTCTCTCTCTTTATCTTCTCTCTCTTTCTCTCTCTCTCATCTCTCTCTGCTCTCTCTCCTCTCGCTTCCTCTTTCTCTCTCCCTTTTTCTCTCTCTCCCTCTCTGTCTTCTCTCTATCTTCTCTCTCTCCTCTTTCTCCCTCCATCTCTCTCCCCTCTCTCTAACTTTTTCTCTCTCTATCTTCTCTCTTTGTCTCTCTCCCTCTCACTCCTCTCCCTCCCTCATCTCTCTCCCCTCTCTCTCCTCTCGCTTCCTCTTTCTCTCTCCCTCTCTGTCTCTCTCCCTCTCGCTCCTCTCCCTCCATCTCTCTCCCCTCTCTCTCTATGTCTCTGTCTCCTCTCGTTTCCTCTTTCTCTCTCTCCCTCTCTGTCTTCTCTCTTTCTCTCTCCTCTTTCTTCCTCCATCTCTCTCCCCTCTTTCTGACTTTTTTCTCTCTCTCCTTCTGTATCTTCTCTCTCTTTGTCTCTCTCCCTCTCTCTCCTCTCCCTCCGTCCATCTCTCTCCCCTCTCTCTGCATGTCTCTCTCTCTCCTCTCGTTCCCTCTTTCTCTCCCTCTCTCTCCTCCCACTTCCTCTTTCTCTCTCCCTCTCTGTCTTCTCTTTATCTTATTTCTCTCTCTCTTCTCTCCCCTCTCTCTCCCTTTTTCTCTCTCTGCCTCTCTATCTTCTCTCTCTTTGTCTCTCTCCCCCTCACTCCTCTCCCTCCCTCCATCTCTCTCCCCTCTCTCTGTATGTCTCTCCTCTCGCTCCCTCTTTCTCTCTCTCTCTCCCTCTCTGTCTTCTCTCTCTTTCTCTCCCTCTCGCTCCTCTCTCCTCTTTCTCTGTATGTCTCTCTCCTCTCGCTCCCTCTCTCTTTCTCTCTCTCTCTCTCTCTATCTTCTCTCTCTGTCTTCTCTCTCCCTCCGTCTCTCTTCTGGCTCCATGTAACCTGATCTTTTACTCTACGCTCTGCTCCCTCCCTCATCTCCTCTCTCCTAGTTCCTACCCCCTTTCCTCTCTTTCCTTCCTCAAGGACACACCCTCTCTCTCCATAAAACTGCCCACACTTTCTGCATGCTTTCCCACAGGCTCAAAGCAGCTTTTATTCATTTAAAAATACATTCAATAATCATAAAATTGGGCTTAAGTTGCTCCCAAAATCTATGCAACAAGTCGGGTGAAGTGTCGTGCACATAAAGGCTGTCAAAAGCATCGAAAATCAGATAATAATCGATGATGTTGAGCTGGATCAGAACAAATATAAGACAAGTACACAGACTAGTATATGCCCATGATCCACTATGGAAGCTACTGGACCACTGAGGGATTACACACATATAAGACCACGTGGGAATAGAAAAAGTACTGCGATTTAATGTTGAAAATCATTCTGGGGTCTAAAGAAAGAGTGTCTTTTATTATCACTGTAGTATCGTAATTGGTATAGTATCAAGTCTACTAAACTAGGACTCACTGTCGGAAGGGGCTCGGAGGTGACATCCGCGGGCTTAGGGTTTTCTCTCTTAAATCCAAGATTACTCCTGGTTTAGACCTGGTTTAGACCTGGTTTAGTTCTGGTGTAGTTCTGGTGTAGTCCTGGTTTAGTCCTGGTTTAGTCCTGAAATGCCAGTTACTTCCTTCAGTATGTCGAAAAGTCCAACTTTTTATTTATGTATTTGTATTTTAAAAAAAAAAAAAAAAAAAAAAAAAAAAAAAACAATACTAACTGAAATTCCAGGGTGTGTCCAGACGTCTGTCTTACCCTGTCCTGTGGATGTGGATGGGCTTTACTTCTCTCACCAACAGCACTCAGGTGAATAGAGGCTCTGAATCAAAGGGACACGTTTTTTATGTGTATGGTGTAAATTACTTAATCTTACTTAAAAAGCAGCATGTTTTTGCCGGTGGAGTTCCATGATGATGATGTTGTTGTTGTGTCCTTGGGCGGTGTCAGTGTCTGCATACACTGGTGTGTGTGTGTGTGTGTGTGTGTGTGTGTGTGTGTGTGTGTGTGTGTGTGTGTGTGTGTGTGTGTGTGTGTGTGTGTGTGTGTGTGTGTGTGTGTGTGTGTGTGTGTGTGTGTGTCAGATGCCCTCTCGCTACATAGAGATGAAGACAGAGGAAGAGAAGAAGGATAAAGAGGAGATGGAGACAAGGAGAGCACAAAAAAAGTGACAAGTCCTGATGTGACTGAACCAGGACTAAACCAGGATTAAACCAGGACTAAAATATGGACTGAACCAAGACCAGGACTAAAGGAGGAGTAATGTAAAACAGGACACGGCAGAGGCATATGTCCCGAATCCCTGGTGTAATTATGACAAAAATAGAACATAGGCGCCTCAAAAACTTCACATTTCATTTTTATTATTATCACTGTGTTTTACTCACAGTCTGTTTGTCTTTCAATGATAAATGACTCACATCTAAATCCAAAATACAAACTGAAAATGCCGAAATCCGGAGTCCTTTTCCTCTTTAGACGTCCACAGACTGTAAAGAAATCGCTCGGCTCCAGTCAAATGAAGCTCATCGACGCCTGCGGTTACAGGGGAGAATTCAGAGCTGCATTTTAGGAATCGATTTACAGACAAAACAGCAAAATGAAAAACACGGGATCACGTAGAGCGGATTAATACGAACATTTTAAGAGCAGAACGATGAGGCTCGCGCAGCAGCAGTTACGGCCGACACACACTACAGGATTTGGAACCATTTTTAAACGTGCGACAGAAAGCGAACGCCACAGACACGAGGAGAATCTTACGAGACTTTAAATCCCCGATCGCAAAGACTGAAGTGGGATCTGTGTGCAGACCTTTGTGTCAACCTGTTTCCTGTCTACAGTAAAACCGCTCACTTTGAGACTCTTCAGTGTTCAAAGATCAGACTGTGCACTTCTAGTTCAGATACAAAACAAAACTGGGTTATTATTATTATTTGTGAATTCAATTTGTATTTCTTTGTGTCAAACACCAGGACTTTTCTGAAAATGAACAGGTCAGATTTTACCCGCCCCTAAATAGAATCTAAAATCGTTTTGGAGCCTGAGAAGCTGTCGCCGCAGCAACGTGATGTTCTAATGCCGCCCTGGATCTCCATGGTGATAGAACTCTGCTTTATGACATCATCAGAGAAGCACGACGCTGCTTTAAAGTAAACTTTGAGTGACACAGTGAAATAAACACTAAAGTGACAGAATACTTTTACTAATACTTTTACTACTGCTACTTCAAAGCAGTGCTCTGCTTTATGACATCATCAGTAAAGGACAAGCACAAAGCACAAAGCAGTTTACTGTTTTGAAGAAGATTATAAGTGTAACACGAAACAAACACTACAGACACAGAATACTGCCACTTCTGCTTTGTGTACTGTGTGTACTACGACTACTACTACTGCGTGTACTACGACTACTGCGTGTACTGCTACTAGAGCTACCACTGCACGTTTACACTAGAGCTTTTCTCTCTCTCTCTGCTGCATATTTAAACAGAAAAAATGCCCTGGTGGTTTTTTAGAAAATCCCGACCTAACGTCAAGCACCAAATCTTAGAGGCTGAGATCCAGGAACTGCACGAGAGGATCCGAAACTTAGAAAATAAGAACCAGCAACAGCATGAGACGTTCCAAAACTTAAACAATGAGGTCCAGGAACAAAACGAGAGGAACCAAAACTTAAACAATCAGAACCAGCAACAAAATGAGACAATCCAAAACTCATTAAATCATAACCAGGAACTGCTTGAGACGATCCACGACTTAATAAATCAGAACAAGCGACAAAACCAGAAAATCCAAAACTTAAACAATGAGGTCCAGGAACAAAATGAGAGGATCCAAAACTTAATAAATCAGAACCAGCAACAAAATGAGACGATCCAAAACTTAATAAATCAGAACCAGCAACAAAATGAGACGTTCCAAAACTTAAACAATGAGGACCAGGAACAAAATGAGAGGATCCAAAACTTAAACAATCGGAACAAAGATCTGCCCTGGCGTTTTATTAGAACAGTCCAACCTAAGGTCAAGTGCCAAATCTTAGAGGCTGAGAACCAGGAACTGCACACGAGGATCCGAATCTTAAACAATCAGAACCAGCAACAATACAAGATGATCCAAAACTTAAACAATCAGAACCAGCGACAAAACGAGGGGATCCAAAACTTAAACAATGAGGTCCAGGTACAAAACAAGAGGATCCAAAACTTAAACTATCAAAACCAGCGACAAAACGAGAGGATCCAAATCTTAAACAGTCGAAACCAGCAACAAAACGAGAGGATCCAAAACTTAAAAAATCTGAACCAGCAAGAAAACAAGACGATCCAAAACTTAAACAATGAGGTCCAGGAAAAAAACGACACAATCCAAAACTTAAATGATGAGGTCCAGGAAAAAAACGAGACAATCCAAAACTTAAACGATGAGGTCCAGGAAAAAAAGGAGACAATCCAAAACTTAAACATTGAGGTCCAGGAAAAAAACGAGACAATCCAAAACTTAAACAATGAGGTCCAGGAACAAAACGAGACGATCCAAAAAAACAATCGGAACAAAGATCTGCCCTGGCGTTTTCATAGAAAATCCCGACCTAAGGTCAAGCGCCAAATCTTAGAGGCTTAGAACCAGGAACTTCACGAGAGGATCCGAAACTTAGAAAATCAGAACCAGCAACAAAACAAGAGGATCCGAAACTTAAACAATGAGGTCTGGTATGAAATAACACTCTAGGTCTAAAAAAAATAACCTAATAACATTAAACAATGAGGTCCAGGAACAAAATGAGAGGATCCAAAACTTAAACAATCGGAACAAAGATCTGTGCAAAAGGATCGAAAAGTCCTCGGTCAAGAACCAGAAGCTACAGGAGAAGATCCGAACCTTTTCTCACATGCTCGACTGCCACTTAGAAGAACAGACCAAGAGGATCCACTTGCAAGACGAATTGCTGGAGAAAGTTCAGATGAGCTGTGATGAACAACATGCTCAGCTGAAAGACTCCCATTCAGAGCTCCTCAAAGCTGTCACCCAGCTCAACCAAGAGAAGGTGAATTTGAAGGAGGAGCTCGAAACATTGACAACAGGATTCGGTTCCTCAGGCCCTCCGGGAATTTTTTTTTAAAATCTTATAAGAAGCGCATGTCCGAAGATCTGAAAAGTGTGGAGAACAGGTTATCGGATGAGCGTAGAGAGACAGAGAGAGACAACGACAGAGGATCACAGAACTGTTGGAGGAGATGGAGAATCTCTTTGATGAACATGAAAAGATCGAACAGGAGAAAACACATTTGCAAGAGCAAATCCAGCAGATGCGTGAAGAGCTGAAAGCTCACGCTGAGCTGGAGAGCTCCACGAAGACGAGAAACCAATTTCTCACATGACTGAAGGACAAATACGAACTCCACGACGACGACGAAGAAGAAGACGAGGACGAGAGCGCGAGAGGAGAGGAAGAGGAGATGAAGGAGGAGGAAGACGGGACAAACTAGATGAAACCCCAGCTCAGACCTGGGTTAGACCTGGGTTAGACCTTGTTTAGTCCTGGTTTAAACCTGGTTAGACCTTGTTTAGTCCTGGTTTAAACCTGGGTTAGACCTTGTTTAGTCCTGGTTTAAACCTGGGTTAGACCTTGTTTAGTCCTGGTTTAAACCTGGGTTAGACCTTGTTTAGTTCTGGTTTAGACCTGCTGGTATTACGACATCCGTCCGGTATTACGACATGTCTCTATTTACTCTGTTTTTGTTTAGCACTCATGCCTCACAGCAAGAAGGTTGTGGGTTGGATCCCCAGGTGACCCGGGTCTTTCTGTGTGGAGTTTGTGTTTCTCTTCGTGTCTGGATGAGTTTCCTCTGGTTTCCTCCATCAACACAAAACCTGCTCCAGGTCCATGAACAGTTGATAGTCAAGGACAGTTAACCACAATCAGTTCAATCATTGTGTCCTTAGGCAAGACACTTCACACACATTGCCTCGTATGAAAGTGGTGTGTGTGTGTGAGTGTGTGTGTGAGTGATGGTGGTGTTCAGAGGGACCGATGGCGCCGATTGCCATGGCAGCCGTGCTTGTGTCAGTCTGCCCCAGGGCAGCTGTGGCTACAACAGTAGTTTACATCAGCAGGTGTAGAGTGAATGAATAATGCTGAATAATGTTCTGTAAAATATCTTTGTGACAAAAAGCGCCGTTTCTATTCAGACGCGCCGGTATTACAACATGTTTTATATTTGTGACTACAAAATAAATAAACTATTCTAAATATGTTAAAATATATCAACATTTCATCATTTCTAAATCTAGTTATTGAAAAAAACTAAATCACACACAAAGTCGGAGCTCTCCTGAAACTCTGAGAGAATCGAAACAACAAAAATGTAGAGCTGTATCATAATAATTTAGTAAAACAAACCAAAAACTACTCTGGGTGATATATCGATACAGCAGCCCACGATATCGATACTGTATCATCACATTAAATTATACGATATATCGATATTTTTGCACACCCCTAACTGGAACTGATGCTGAGTCTGAGGACAACGACACAGAAGAGTTTGTGTGGCTCCGTTTCCCTCCGGAGGTCGAGGTCGAGTTGTTCAGAAGTGACACGAGGATGAAGAATTGAAGTGATTTAGTGATTTGGAGTGAAACGGAGAGTTTGTTCAACTTGTTCTGTTGTTTATAGTTTATCTGAAGAACTGTCAAATATGTGACGTTAGGGGGTGTGTGTGTGTGTGTGTGTGTGTTACCTCCTGTTGCAGCAGAGAGAGGAGGGGAGGGGGTCTGAGGCTGCAGAACAGTGGAGCAGAAGTCCTTTCGTTTTTCTGATGTAACACAAACACAGAGGATCCAGCGCACTTCCTCAAACTCTGCAGGAGCAACTCTGTGAACCTTTAGAGCGTGGACCACCACAAGACACTCACACTCCACCTACAGGGGCTGTCTGTGTCTGTGCCGGTATACTGCTCCTGCTCCTGCTCCTGCTCCTGCTCCTGCTCCTGCTCCTGCTCCTGCTCCTGCTCCTGCTCCTGCTCCTGCTCCTGGTCCCTGTCCTGCTCCTGCTCCTGCTCCTGCTCCTGCTCCTGGTCCTGCTCCTGCTCCTGCTCCTGCTCCTGCTCCTGCTCCTGGTCCCTGTCTGCTCCTGCTCCTGGTCCTGTCTGGTCCTGCTCCTGGTCCTGCTCCTGCTCCTGCTCCTGCTCCTGCTCCTGCTCCTGGTCCTGCTCCTGCTCCTGCTCCTGCTACTGCTCCTGGTCTGGTCCCAGTCTGGTCCTGCTCCTGGTCTGGTCCCAGTCTGGTCCTGGTCTGGTCCTGATCTGGTCTTGGTCTGGTCCAGGTCTGGTCCTGGTCTGGTCCTGGTCTGGTCTGGTCTGGTCTGGTCTGGTCTGGTCTGGTCTGGTCTGGTCTGGTCTGGTCTGGTCTGGTCTGGTCTGGTCTGGTCCTGGTCTGGTCTTGGTCTGGTCCTGGTCTGGTCTGGTCTGGTCTGGTCTGGTCTGGTCCTGGTCTGGTCTGGTCTGGTCTGGTCTGGTCTGGTCTTGGTCTGGTCCTGGTCTGGTCTGGTCTGGTCCTGGTCTGGTCCTGGTCTGGTCTTGGTCTGGTCGTCTGGTCTGGTCTGGTCTGGTCTGGTCTGGTCTGGTCTGGTCTGGTCTGGTCTGGTCTGGTCTGGTCTGGTCTGGTCTTGGTCTGGTCTGGTCTGGTCTGGTCTGGTCTGGTCTGGTCTGGTCTGGTCTGGTCTGGTCTGGTCTGGTCTGGTCTGGTCTGGTCTGGTCTGGTCTGGTCTGGTCTGGTCTGGTCTGGTCTGGTCTGGTCTGGTCTGGTCTGGTCTGGTCTGGTCTGGTCTGGTCTGGTCTGGTCTGGTCTGGTCTGGTCTGGTCTTGGTCTGGTCTGGTCTGGTCCTGGTCTGGTCTGGTCTGGTCTGGTCTGGTCTGGTCTGGTCTGGTCTGGTCTGGTCTGGTCCTGGTCTGGTCTGGTCTGGTCTGGTCTGGTGGTCTGGTCTGGTCTGGTCTGGTCTGGTCTTGGTCTGGTCTGGTCTGGTCTGGTCTTGGTCTGGTCCTGGTCTGGTCCTGGTCTGGTCCTGGTCTGGTGGAATACAACAAAGTGTATCTTTAGTGTCAATACTGTTTAGTTTATGAACACTGTGCAGAAGATAAGAGTTTTGTGCATTTGTGGACAACCGGATTTAACAAAGTTTGATTTTTCTGCTTGTTCCACTGTTGTGACGTGTCCATCAATCAGATTCAAATCATATATGGAATAATAATAATATACACTGAAAAAAAAAAGTTGCTGGATTTGCGTAAAAAAGTTATGGACAGCGGTTGCACGCAATAAAATTATGTTTAGGCTTTGAAACTTTTTTTCGAACCCCTCTACACATATTTTTCTCAGAACATGAACATCACTTTTTCATGTTGATGAAATTTGAACAAATCATGCTGAATATGCATATTTATCTTATGGTACCTTATCATGAAATGTATAAGTATGTATAATTAAATTTAATTGATCTAATTCTGTAAAAGAATACAAAAACAGTCTTTAGTTTTCCACAGTTCTGTATTGTCTTAAACAGAATCAAACACACAGAGCACAGGGACAGAGATACACAGTTTGGAGCTGGACAGTGTGAAGATTTATTCCAGTGAAGAAGCTCTGGTCTCTGCCTGTGGACACAGGAATAACACATGATGATCACATTCTGATGATCTACTCTGTTGTACATGTTTAAATACACTTATAGCAATTATTACTACAGAACAACAAACATCTCAGTCCAGAAAAGTGCAGTACTGGAACAGCAAAGATACTGACCAACCACCGTGGAAGGTGAGGAGCACTTTAAAAAATTTATATATATATATTATTATATATATATATATATATTATAATATATATATATATATATATATATATATATATATATATATATATATAATGATGTGTTTCTCACCTTCCACTATGGTAGGTTTCTCACCCTCATTCTACTCGGGTCGTCTACCAGAGGCCTGGGAGCCTGAGAGTTCTGCGCAGTATCTTTGCTGTTCCCAGTACTGCACTTTTATGGACTGAGATGTTTGTTGTTTTTCCTGGTATCTGATGTAGCTTCTCCAGTTATTTAATTATTTATTGCAATTCAAGTTGTGCAAGTCTGTCATTTCAAGAGCTTGAAATAGTACAAAGGTAGGAACTGAACAGACAGAGGTTAAAAAAAAAGAGCTAAAAGACACAAAACACAAGTCCAAGCTCTGCCAAAACTACCTCAGGAAAAAAGAACAAGATGGTAAACTTGAAAACATGACTCCAGACTCCAGACTTAAACCCCATGGAGCTGGTTTGGGATGAACTGGACAGAAGAGTGAAGCAACCTACAAGTGCCACACATTTATGGAAACTTCTGCAACAGACTTGGGAAGAACTTTCTGAAGATTTCTGTTGTAAAAAGAACGAGTCAGCTGTTAAATCTGCCAAAGGAGGACACACACATCAATCAAAAGTTAAGAATATGTTTTGGTCAACAGTAAAAGTAAAAATCTGGAAAAAGTGTGGTGTTCTAAAACTTTTGATCGGTAGTCAGTGTTGGGAAGGTTACTTTTAAAATGGATTCCCCTACAGATTACAGATTACATACACCAAAATGTATTTTGTAACGTAATCCATGAAATTACTTAAAGTGAGTAACATAATCTGAATACTTTGGATTATTTGATTTGCTGTAGAAAAGCAAAGACATAAGATGTTTTGTTTGCTAAAAGACAATGAAAAAGCCCAGACTTTACTGAACCAAATAAAAAATATGATTGATAGAAGAGGAGGAGACATGTCCATGCAGCAGACCTGGTTTAGACCTGGTTTAGACCTGGTTTAGACCTGGTTTAGAGACTGGTTTAGACCTGGTTTAGAACAAGTTTAGACTGGTTTAGACCTGGTTTAGACCTGGTTTAGACCTGGTTTAGAACAAGTTTAGACCTGGTTTAGACCTGGTTTAGACCTAGTTTAGACCTGGTTTAGAACAAGTTTAGACCTGGTTTAGACCTGGTTTAGACCTGGTTTAGACCTGGTTTAGGTTTAGAGTTTAGACCTGGTTTAGACCTGGTTTAGACCTGGTTTAGACCTGGTTTAGACCTGGTTTAGACCTGGTTTAGACCTGGTTTAGACCTGGTTTAGACCTGGTTTAGACCTGGTTTAGACCTGGTTTAGACCTGGTTTAGACCTGGTTTAGACCTGGTTTAGTTTAGACCTGGTTTAGAACTAGACCTGGTTTAGACCTGGTTTAGACCTGGTTTAGACCTGGTTTAGACCTGGTTTAGAGTTTAGACCTGGTTTAGACCTGGTTTAGACCTGGTTTAGACCTGGTTTAGACCTGGTTTAGACCTGGTTTAGACCTGGTTTAGACCTGGGGTTAGACCTGGTTTAGACCTGGTTTAGACCTGGTTTAGACCTGGTTTAGACCTAGACCTGGTTTAGAACAAGTTTAGTTTAGACCTGGTTTAGACCTGGGTTTAGACCTGGTTTAGACCTGGTTTTGGTTTAGAACAAGTTTAGACCTGGTTTAGACCTGGTTTAGAACAGGTTTAGACCTGGTTTAGACCTAGTTTAGACCTGGTTTAGACCTGGTTTAGACCTGGTTTAGAACAAGTTTAGACCTGGTTTAGACCTGGTTTAGACCTGGTTTAGAACAAGTTTAGACCTGGTTTAGACCTGGTTTAGACCTGGTTTAGACCCAGTTTAGACCTGGTTTAGACCTGGTTTAGAACAAGTTTAGACCTGGTTTAGACCTGGTTTAGACCTGGTTTAGACCTGGTTTAGTTTAGACCTGGTTTAGACCTGGTTTAGACCTGGTTTAGAACAAGTTTAGACCTGGTTTAGACCTGGGTTTAGACCGTGGTTTAGACCTGGTTTAGACCTGGTTTAGAACAAGTTTAGACCTGGTTTAGACCTGGGTTTAGACCTGGGTTTAGACCTGGATTAGAACAAGTTTAGACCTGGTTTAGACCTGGGTTTAGACCTGGGTTTAGACCTGGTTTAGACCTGGTTTAGACCTGGTTTAGACCTGGTTTAGACCTGGTTTAGACCTGGTTTAGACCTGGTTTAGACCTGGTTTAGAACAAGTTTAGACCTGGTTTAGACCTGGTTTAGAACAAGTTTAGACCTGGTTTAGACCTGGGTTTACCTGGTTTAGACCTGGGTTTAGACCTGGTTTAGACCTGGTTTAGACCTGGGTTTAGACCTGGATTAGACCTAGTTTAGACCTGGTTTAGACCTGGCTTAGACCTAGTTTAGTGTCCGGCATTGAGTGGAATTACGAAAAAAAAAATAAAAAAAATAAGGGGGATTTAGCCCCAAATGTGAAAACAGGAAAATACCTCTGTGTAATCCATTTATTTCAACAAAGTAACTGTAATCCAATTACCTCTCACTGAAACTGTAACTGTAACCGAATACAGTTACTCAGAATTTGTGCTCTGATTACGTAACTCCAGTACATGTAATCTGTTACTGCCCAACACTGTCAGTAGTGTATACATGTATCTGTGTGTGAATATTCCCAGAGGCACCAGATTCATCCTGCTCCAGAGATCAGAGCAGCTCAGGTTTACCCATGATGCTCCTGTGGTGTCGAAAAACACGATACAAATCTTTTCTTACAATAAAACACAAACAGATTAGGATCAAATCAAATAATATATCAGTCATACATGAATAAAAGATAAAAGAAAATGAAATTATTCAGTGATGTGTGGATGTGATGGACAAAAACTGACATAAAGTTCAGTGTCTTCCCTGTCAGGATAAAAAAACAAAGTGGAATATACACAAAAAAGAAAAACATCTGCATAAGATCTGGTCCAGAAAACCTCAAACTGTGAAGTACAACTGCACGTGTGAAGGTGAAGTGAAGGAGGGAGAGAGAAAATGTGGGGCAGACAAAATAGAAAGAGGGCAGAGGAGAGAGAGGGACAAGGACCAAGAAAGTTAAAAAAGAGGAGTAAGGATAAAACGTGAGTGATGAAGAAATGAGAGAGAAAGAGGATAACAGAGAGGTGTGTGAGCGAGAGAGAGAGAGAGAGGAGAGAGAAAAGACAGAGTAGAGGAAAGGAAAGAGAGAGAAAGAGACACAGGGGAAGAGAGAGACAGAGAGAGAGAGGAAGAGAAAGAGAGAGGAAAAAATGCAAAAGTGTGAACAGACTCAGCAGATTGAGATGTGCAGCTGTGAACTGACTTCTACACATGATCAGTCTGGAGCAGCTCTGTGTCGTGATTGGACGAAGACAAAAGGTCAGATCAGTACTTCAATCTGATTGGTTGAAGCATCTCACTAAACATGAGACGTGTTATGGATGTGCAGATCATGTTTATATTGTGTCCATCGGTCTGAGACTAATTCTGGACTAAAAAAATTACATACAAAATGATGTCCATTATTTGGACGTTTAAGTCTGCAGTTAAACATTTGAACTGTGGACTAGGAGACAGTTTTGGACATCATGTCGACGTCAACACAGACACAGGAAAATGACGTTATTAAAGGTCAT
>NW_026570970.1:34952141-34958343 GCF_026225935.1 Boleophthalmus pectinirostris | reverse complement strand
AAGCTCACGCTGAGCTGGAGAGCTCCACGAAGACAGAAACCAATTTCTCACATGACTGAAGGACAAATACGAACTCCACGACGACGAAGAAGAAGACGAGGACGAGAGCGCGAGAGGAGAGGAAGAGGAGATGAAGGAGGAGGAAGACGGGACAAACTAGATGAACCCCAGCTCAGACCTGGGTTAGACCTGGGTTAGACCTTGTTAGTCCTGGTTTAAACCTGGGTTAGACCTTGTTTAGTCCTGGTTTAAACCTGGGTTAGACCTTGTTTAGTCCTGGTTTAACCTGGTTGACCTTGTTTAGTCCTGGTTTAGGGTTACCTTGTTTAGTCTGGTTTAGACCTGCTGGTATTACGACATCCGTCCGGTTTACGACATGTCTCTATTTACCCTGTTTTTGTTTAGCACTCATGCCTCACAGCAAGAAGGTTGTGGGTTGGATCCCCAGGTGACCCGGGTCTTTCTGTGTGGAGTTTGTGTTTCTCTTCGTGTCTGGATGAGTTTCCTCCGGTTTCCTCCATCAACACAAAACCTGCTCCAGGTCATGAACAGTTGATAGTCAAGGACAGTTAACCACAATCAGTTCAATCATTGTGTCCTTAGGCAAGACACTTCACACACATTGCCTCGTATGAAAGTGGTGTGTGTGAGTGTGAGTGATGGTGGTGTCAGAGGACCGATGGCGCCGATTGCCATGGCAGCCGTGCTTGTGTCAGTCTGCCCCAGGGCAGCTGTGGCTACAACAGTAGTTTACATCAGCAGGTGTAGAGTGAATGAATAATGCTGAATAATGTTCTGTAAAATATCTTTGTGACAAAAGCGCCGTTTCTATTCAGACGCGCCGGTATTACAACATGTTTTATATTTGTGACTACAAAATAAATAAACTATTCTAAATATTTTAAAATATATCAACATTTCATCATTTCTAAATCTAGTTATTGAAAAAAACTAAATCACACACAAAGTCGGAGCTCTCCTGAAACTCTGAGAGAATCGAAACATCAAAAATGTAGAGCTGTATCATAATAATTTAGTAAAACAAACCAAAACTACTCTGGGTGATATATCGATACAGCAGCCCACGATATCGATACTGTATATCACATTAAATTATACGATATATCGGTATTTTTGCACACCCCTAACTGGAACTGATGCTGAGTCTGAGGACAACGACACAGAAGAGTTTGTGTGGCTCCGTTTCCCTCCGGAGGTCGAGGTCGAGTTGTTCAGAAGTGACACGAGGATGAAGAATTGAAGTGATTTAGTGATTTGGAGTGAAACGGAGAGTTTGTTCAACTTGTTCTGTTGTTTATAGTTTATCTGAAGAACTGTCAAATATGTGACGTTAGGGTTAGGTGTGTGTGTGTCTGTGTGTGTGTGTGTCTGTCTGTCTGTCTGTGTGTGTGCGTGTGTGTGTGTCTGTGTGCGTGTATGTGTGTGTGTGTGTGTGTATGTGTGTGTGTGTGTGTGTGTGTGTGTGTGTTGTGTGTGTGTGTCTGTGTGTGTGTGTGTGTCTGTCTGTCTGTCTGTGTGTGTGTGTGTGTGTGTGTCTGTGTGTGTGTGTGTGTGTGTGTATGTGTGTGTGTGTGTGTGTGTGTGTATGTGTGTGTGTTGTGTGTGTGTGTGTGTGTGTGTGTGTGTGTGTGTGTGTGTGTGTGTGTGTGTGTGTGTGTGTGTTGTGTGTGTGTGTGTGTGTGTGTGTGTGTCTGTGTGTGTGTGTGTGTGTGTGTGTGTGTGTGTGTGTGTGTGTGTGTGTGTGTGTGTGTGTGTGTGTGTGTGTGTCAGATGCCCTCTCTCGCTACATAGAGATGAAGACAGAGGAAGAGAAGAAGGATAAAGAGGAGATGGAGACAAGGAGAGCACAAAAAAGTGACAAGTCCTGATGTGACTGAACCAGGACTAAACCAGGATTAAACCAGGACTAAAATATGGACTGAACCAAGACCAGGACTAAAGGAGGAGTAATGTAAAACAGGACACGGCAGAGGCATATGTCCCGAATCCCTGGTGTAATTATGACAAAAATAGAACATAGGCGCCTCAAAAACTTCACATTTCATTTTTATTATTATCACTGTGTTTTACTCACAGTCTGTTTGTCTTTCAATGATAAATGACTCACATCTAAATCCAAAATACAAACTGAAAATGCCGAAATCCGGAGTCCTTTTCCTCTTTAGACGTCCACAGACTGTAAAGAAATCGCTCGGCTCCAGTCAAATGAAGCTCATCGACGCCTGCGGTTACAGGGGAGAATTCAGAGCTGCATTTTAGGAATCGATTTACAGACAAAACACAGCAAAATGAAAAACACGGGATCACGTCGAGCGGATTAATACGAACATTTTAAGAGCAGAACGATGAGGCTCGCAGCAGCAGTTACGGCCGACACACACTACAGGATTTGGAACCATTTTTAAACGTGCGACAGAAAGCGAACGCCACAGACACGAGGAGAATCTTACGAGACTTTAAATCCCCGATCGCAAAGACTGAAGTGGGATCTGTGTGCAGACCTTTGTGTCAACTGTTTCCTGTCTACAGTAAAACCGCTCACTTTGAGACTCTTCAGTGTTCAAAGATCAGACTCTGCACTTCTAGTTCAGATACAAAACAAAACTGGGTTATTATTATTATTTGTGAATTCAATTTGTATTTCTTTGTGTCAAACACCAGGACTTTTCTGAAAATGAACAGGTCAGATTTTACCCGCCCCTAAATAGAATCTAAAATCGTTTTGGAGCCTGAGAAGCTGTCGCCGCAGCAACGTGATGTTCTAATGCCGCCCTGGATCTCCATGGTGATAGAACTCTGCTTTATGACATCATCAGAGAAGCACGACGCTGCTTTAAAGTAAACTTTGAGTGACACAGTGAAATAAACACTAAAGTGACAGAATACTTTTACTAATACTTTTACTACTGCTACTTCAAAGCAGTGCTCTGCTTTATGACATCATCAGTAAAGGACAAGCACAAAGCACAAAGCAGTTTACTGTTTTGAAGAAGATTATAAGTGTAACACGAAACAAACACTACAGACACAGAATACTGCCACTTCTGCTTTGTGTACTGTGTGTACTACGACTACTACTACTGCGTGTACTACGACTACTGCGTGTACTGCTACTAGAGCTACCACTGCACGTTTACACTAGAGCTTTTCTCTCTCTCTGCTGCATATTTAAACAGAAAAAATGCCCTGGTGGTTTTTTAGAAAATCCCGACCTAACGTCAAGCACCAAATCTTAGAGGCTGAGATCCAGGAACTGCACGAGAGGATCCGAAACTTAGAAAATAAGAACCAGCAACAGCATGAGACGTTCCAAAACTTAAACAATGAGGTCCAGGAACAAAACGAGAGGAACCAAAACTTAAACAATCAGAACCAGCAACAAAATGAGACAATCCAAAACTCATTAAATCATAACCAGGAACTGCTTGAGACGATCCACGACTTAATAAATCAGAACAAGCGACAAAACCAGAAAATCCAAAACTTAAACAATGAGGTCCAGGAACAAAATGAGAGGATCCAAAACTTAATAAATCAGAACCAGCAACAAAATGAGACGATCCAAAACTTAATAAATCAGAACCAGCAACAAAATGAGACGTTCCAAAACTTAAACAATGAGGACCAGGAACAAAATGAGAGGATCCAAAACTTAAACAATCGGAACAAAGATCTGCCCTGGCGTTTTATTAGAACAGTCCAACCTAAGGTCAAGTGCCAAATCTTAGAGGCTGAGAACCAGGAACTGCACACGAGGATCCGAATCTTAAACAATCAGAACCAGCAACAATACAAGATGATCCAAAACTTAAACAATCAGAACCAGCGACAAAACGAGGGGATCCAAAACTTAAACAATGAGGTCCAGGTACAAAACAAGAGGATCCAAAACTTAAACTATCAAAACCAGCGACAAAACGAGAGGATCCAAATCTTAAACAGTCGAAACCAGCAACAAAACGAGAGGATCCAAAACTTAAAAAATCTGAACCGGCAAGAAAACAAGACGATCCAAAACTTAAACAATGAGGTCCAGGAAAAAAACGACACAATCCAAAAACTTAAATGATGAGGTCCAGGAAAAAAACGAGACAATCCAAAACTTAAACGATGAGGTCCAGGAAAAAAAGGAGACAATCCAAAACTTAAACATTGAGGTCCAGGAAAAAAACGAGACAATCCAAAACTTAAACAATGAGGTCCAGGAACAAAACGAGACGATCCAAAAAAACAATCGGAACAAAGATCTGCCCTGGCGTTTTCATAGAAAATCCCGACCTAAGGTCAAGCGCCAAATCTTAGAGGCTTAGAACCAGGAACTTCACGAGAGGATCCGAAACTTAGAAAATCAGAACCAGCAACAAAACAAGAGGATCCGAAACTTAAACAATGAGGTCTGGTATGAAATAACACTCTAGGTCTAAAAAAAATAACCTAATAACATTAAACAATGAGGTCCAGGAACACAATGAGAGGATCCAAAACTTAAACAATCGGAACAAAGATCTGTGCAAAAGGATCGAAAAGTCCTCGGTCAAGAACCAGAAGCTACAGGAGAAGATCCGAACCTTTTCTCTCACATGCTCGACTGCCACTTAGAAGAACAGACCAAGAGGATCCACTTGCAAGACGAATTGCTGGAGAAAGTTCAGATGAGCTGTGATGAACAACATGCTCAGCTGAAAGACTCCCATTCAGAGCTCCTCAAAGCTGTCACCCAGCTCAACCAAGAGAAGGTGAATTTGAAGGAGGAGCTCGAAACATTGACAACAGGATTCGGTTCCTCAGGCCCTCCGGGAATTTTTTTTTAAAATCTTATAAGAAGCGCATGTCCGAAGATCTGAAAAGTGTGGAGAACAGGTTATCGGATGAGCGTAGAGAGACAGAGAGACAACGACAGAGGATCACAGAACTGTTGGAGGAGATGGAGAATCTCTTTGATGAACATGAAAAGATCGAACAGGAGAAAACACATTTGCAAGAGCAAATCCAGCAGATGCGTGAAGAGCTGAAAGCTCACGCTGAGCTGGAGAGCTCCACGAAGACGAGAAACCAATTTCTCACATGACTGAAGGACAAATACGAACTCCACGACGACGAAGAAGAAGACGAGGACGAGAGCGCGAGAGGAGAGGAAGAGGAGATGAAGGAGGAGGAAGACGGGACAAACTAGATGAAACCCCAGCTCAGACCTGGGTTAGACCTGGGTTAGACCTTGTTTAGTCCTGGTTTAAACCTGGGTTAGACCTTGTTTAGTCCTGGTTTAAACCTGGGTTAGACCTTGTTTAGTCCTGGTTTAAACCTGGGTTAGACCTTGTTTAGTCCTGGTTTAAACCTGGGTTAGACCTTGTTTAGTTCTGGTTTAGACCTGCTGGTATTACGACATCCGTCCGGTATTACGACATGTCTCTATTTACCCTGTTTTTGTTTAGCACTCATGCCTCACAGCAAGAAGGTTGTGGGTTGGATCCCCAGGTGACCCGGGTCTTTCTGTGTGGAGTTTGTGTTTCTCTTCGTGTCTGGATGAGTTTCCTCCGGTTTCCTCCTCCATCAACACAAAACCTGCTCCAGGTCCATGAACAGTTGATAGTCAAGGACAGTTAACCACAATCAGTTCAATCATTGTGTCCTTAGGCAAGACACTTCACACACATTGCCTCGTATGAAAGTGGTGTGTGTGAGTGTGAGTGATGGTGGTGTTCAGAGGGACCGATGGCGCCGATTGCCATGGCAGCCGTGCTTGTGTCAGTCTGCCCCAGGGCAGCTGTGGCTACAACAGTAGTTTACATCAGCAGGTGTAGAGTGAATGAATAATGCTGAATAATGTTCTGTAAAATATCTTTGTGACAAAAAGCGCCGTTTCTATTCAGACGCGCCGGTATTACAACATGTTTTATATTTGTGACTACAAAATAAATAAACTATTCTAAATATGTTAAAATATATCAACATTTCATCATTTCTAAATCTAGTTATTGAAAAAAACTAAATCACACACAAAGTCGGAGCTCTCCTGAAACTCTGAGAGAATCGAAACATCAAAAATGTAGAGCTGTATCATAATAATTTAGTAAAACAAACCAAAAACTACTCTGGGTGATATATCGATACAGCAGCCCACGATATCGATACTGTATCATCACATTAAATTATACGATATATCGGTATTTTTGCACACCCC